>NC_056731.1:1204402306-1204424806 GCF_019279795.1 Protopterus annectens
TAGTAGGTATATTTGGGGAGGTAGGTTGGATAGGATGACAGACAAGACAGGACAAGACAGCATACAGGGGCATTATATGACGCATGTGGGGGGTAAACACCTTGGATCAGGAAGGGTGTTTGGAAGTCAGAAGCTCATGAGCCCCAAATGGAAACAGTGTGACTTAGGTCCCCAACCATAAGCAGTCACCACTGCACTTTCACAGCCCAAAAGGTGTCTGTGCTGGGTAGGAGGAGCAGGCTGACCCTCTAGATGTCCCATGTGACCCTCAATCTGGTATAGTTGATCTCCAAACTCCCTGCAGAGCTCACTATGCACCAGACCCTGGGCCTGACAATGGGTGACAATTCACTGTCTGCATTCACTCCCAGGGGGGGCAAGCCCCATCCCCTGAGGCAGTTCCACCTGGAGCTGGTGCAGGACCAGCAGATGAGGAGGTCCCGGGGTGTGCCTTAGAGATGCTGGTGCCTTGTGCCATGGCCAGATGAGGTGGGAGAGTTGGGTTCGCTGAGACTGGCCTTCCCAAAAGTGCTATGGTGTTTCAATTTTAAAACATGTGGGTTAGTAATATTCAACACATTCCAGGATTAGTTATAACAGCATGCAGAGATATTCCCATTAACCCAAAACACCAGGTATGGAACAGTTGCATAGCAAACAGAACACATGCATATATGGAACCACAGTGGCCATTACAACAGTATGCAGATACATTGATGGCAGCAAGCCACCAATGTGGGAGTATTTCAACATGGCAAATGCATAGAAACAAATTTCAATATTTATCAAACAATAAGACATATGTCCCAACAGTAGATTTAATTGTACACATACCCATTGAGTTGTGCATTTTGATTATTGTTGCAGATATGGTGGAGGGGGGTGTCAATTAACAACTTGTATATCCCTGTAGTTCTCAATACTTTCTTAGTCAGTGCTGTAATCTGTACCTTACAGGCATTATTACACTACCTATGGCCTTAGTTTGGACAGTGGTATGTTTGTAGACAACTATATACACGAACTGTCTCTTACCTGCAGTATGCACCTCTTACCTGGTATATCTATGGAGGTATTATTTGTTAACACTACCTAACTGTTTCTATGCATACTCCCAGATTCCAGGTTGATGTTATGCACATACCTCTCAATCTCTTATTCCACACACTCTGGGCAAGTCTTGGCAACATGTAGGTGAAACTGGGACATATTTGTACTATAGCCCTCATAAACCTTTGGTGAGTTGCTACAATGACAGGTTTGTTTTCATATACATTTTCTGAATATTTACAGGTCTGATAGTCAGTTATATGTCATTAAAATGCTGCTTAAATGTCAGAGATCATCACACTGATTTGCCAGGGGGACAGGGTAACAGGCAGCGGATATGAGTCAATTATCTAGACATTCTGAAAAAATCTGTACAGTTGAGGGGTATTATTCTGCATACAGCTTACTACCACTTCCAGGATTCGAACCATGGCTGTGTCTGCTAAAAATAAAACAATGTACATCACAGTTGAGTGTGCTATATATATATTGCTATGTATCTCTTCTCTGATTACTGTCTGTGTGTCTCCTGTGGTTTTACAATCTGACCTGGTAATTACAACACTATTATACAGGGTTTCCTCGACAGTTTTATTATGTAGCACAGTGTGGATGACAGTGATGAGTAATACCTTATTATTCAGAGAAACTGCGACACTAAAAATAGCATACATTACCAGACTAAACAGTACCAGTCCAGGATTTCAATATTTTATTTCTAGGCACAGTTTTTGTATCTGACAGACTTGTGGAGGGAATGTTTGTTAACACTACCTGAATGTTGCCACACATATTACCAGATTCCACATTATTATTATGCACATACATTTCACTGTGCTACTGCACACACTCTGGTCATAGCTTCTCAACATGAGGGTTGAGACGGGACATACTTTGCATATTACTCTCATAACATCTTGGTGAGTTGCTAGAGTGACAGGTTTGTTCTTATAGATATATTTCTGACAGTTATGATATCTGACAATCAATTGTATGTCATTATTTGCTGCCTAAACTTCTGTGATCATCCCACTGATTTGCCAGGGGGACAGGGCGACAGGCTGGAAACTTAAGCCAATTATCTGAACTTTCTGACAAAATATCTGTACAGTTGAGGGGTATGATTCTGCATACAGCTTATTACCACTCCCAGGATTTAAACCATGGCTGTGTGTGCTAAAAATACAACAGTTTACATCTCAGTTGAGTGTGTTAGTTGGATTATGTTATCTATCTTTTTACTGTTTTTTGTCTAAGTCTCTCTCAGTTGTACACTATGACCTTGTGATTACAGCAGTCATATACAGACATTTCTACACATTTTATTTATGTAGCACAGTGTGGGTAACTGTGCTTAATACAACAGTACTATTAAGAGAATGCAAAACTACATTGCCATATGATACCTGAGTAAACACAAGCAGTCCAGGAGTTAGACCTTTATTGCCAGGCTGTTACCCTTTTATTTACATACAACTTATATGAGACTATTCCTGCCATATTGTCTGGTTTATTCAGTACATCCCATATACAATACAGTTTTATACTGGCAATTACCTTTCTACTACTTTTAGATTTATTTCTTATGACAGTACATGCAAGATTATTACTAACCTGCCTCATGCCACAGACTCTGCAGCCTACAGGCATGGGCTTCCAGATTCACAACCTGCTCTGCTGCTGCTGTCAGAGACATAAGAGGAATATTTAGCCATACCTATCCATAATATACATAAGCTGGCAATTATTAAACAGGTAGTAGAATGATACTTACATATGGCTGGGACAGCACCCATCTACCTAACATTTTGGATCCACTGATCCAAGAGCTCCCTCTTCCTACATTTCAGGTCGGCATAGTGATGCCTAACCTGCTCACCAGTTCAAGGGATGACAGTGGCACTAATGAGGTCACGGGCAAAACGGTCCCAGGCTTCCACTTTAAATTGGGAACCCTGGTACTGGCCCTGCAGCATTCTCTCTTCATGGTCTTTAACAAGGAGTCCTGCCATGACTTTGGACTCCCGGATGCCCCAGCACTGTGCTCCAAAGTGTGATCCTTCTCCAACACCGGCCATAGTGCCTACAGGAGGAAGCTGCAACCAGTTATGAGATGTATTCCTCCCTCTAGGGTTTAAATAGGGATAATTTCCAACACTTTGTCATGATTAGACAGTTTTGAAAATGCTAAGCTATGGGCAAACCTGCTTACCTAAGGTTGGCATTGCTTAAAGGGGCATACCAATGGGTAAATCTATTTAGCTGGGCTATGCATTGCTTACACCTAGAAAGCAGAGGTGTGCAGTGCTTAGCGTTACTTATTTTTAAATTTGCACACTATTTCTTGTTTGGTACTGATTTATTATTCATTTCAGGTTATATATTTGTTTGGCATCTGTGATTCATGTGTATGTACACTATATGGGGTACTTGTGTTTATTGGAGGATTTCACCACTTTATTACAATGACACCTCATATCTGGACTTAATGCAGTACTCCAGTTCACATATATATGTTACGTGGTAGGTTATACAACATAAAACTGTTTATAGATTCCTTTCACATGTAAATTGTGATATTGCTATAGTGTGGATCTGTTTGCTTATACCTCATTTTTTATGTACAGCTGTGATAGCTTACTGGTTAACTGCTGTGACTATAGTGTACAGTGTCCTGGGTTCAAGGCCTGTCTATTTTGTTGCTGGGCAGAACACAGGTTGTTGGATACAGAGTGATTATGGCACTTTTAAGCAGGTTTAAGCAGGTTTAAGCAGGTTTGCACAGGTTTGCGTGACGGTAAGCAATGGTAACTTCCGGTTAAATATGCTTATAGAGAGTTAGCTTTAAAATTGCTTAACCTGTGTGCACATTGCTTACCTCCATTCAAACAGGCTTAAACCTGCTTACTACTGCTTAAAAGTGCTTACTCCCACTTACCCCACACTAATTTAGAAAGAAATGAAACATGGTTCTTGGGAAAGTGGTAGATTTGGACACTCTATGGATTTATCATTCATTACACATTATAACTTCATTTAGTATCCCTGATTCATGTGTATGTATACTGTATGGGGCACTTGTGCTCATCTGTGGATTTTACCACATTATTACAATGACACCTTACATCTGCACTTAATGTAGTACTCCAGTTCACAAATATATGCTATTTAGTAGGTTATACAGCAAAGCAAATGTTCATAAATTAATTTCACATAGAAAATGGAATTTATTACCGTGAGGATTGAACCGAGAATGATGACTCACTAAGCAAACACTCTGACCACTACACTATTGCAGTACTGCTTCAACTGAATGTATCTCGCTATTTATCTTCTTGTGCTATTTAAGCTACCATATGCATAGCTAAGCAATGGGCAAACCTACGCACCCATGATTAAATTTAATCTGTTTGATAAAAAAATTCTCTACTGTTATTTTCTCTAGGAAGGGACAGATTACACTTATTGCTGTGGAATCCTGCATGCATCTGCACATTTGGCAGACATCCTAGCAACTCCCCCATACCTCTCAACCTCTTCATGCAAATTATCTGGACAAAGCTTAATGAGGTCCAACTACAGACATATTTTAAATATTGCTCTTATAAACTTGTGAAAGTTGCTAGAGTAACAGGATTTGTTTTAATATATGTTTTCTGATCAACCTGAAGTCTGAAACTGAAATGTATGCCATTATTTACCAACATCAATCCTGAGATCATCCCAGTGATTTGCCCAGAAAAATGGGGTACAAGTCAACTGTATGGGTGACAAATCTGGACATTCTGCCAAAATTTGTACATTGGGGAGGTATACAACCTCCTATGAGCATTCTTGCTCATTGTAATTGCCAAAACAGCACTTCCTGAGTGCTGAGGCATGTGTATTGTGAGAGCTCTGCTCTCAGACACACCCCCTGCACTCGTCCACTCTTTGTGTCTGTTTAGGAGCAGAGGCAACGTGCCTTCATTACTATGCATGGCACGATGCCATGCTGCCCTAAAATGGTCATCTTCATGCAGGAATAACTTATTCCTGCATGGAAGATTAGTGAATCCCGGAGTTAGTCTATTCATTTTCTTATATCTAATAGGAAGTTTATTTAAGCTTGATGGGTTCACTGAATATGTATGAAGTTTTAGTTTTTCCAGGTTTATTGACACTTTATGATTTAGAATTTCAACATATTTTGTATTCAAAGTTTTTTTAGTTCAAACTTACAAATATAATTTGGTTTTAGGGCTAACTTTATTTTATTTATTTTAGTTTATAATGTATTTAATTCTTTGTCCCATTCTTTTGTTTTATACAAATGCCAGCATTTAATTCTACTATTTAATTAAGCCTTTAGTGAGTCCCAAGGGATGGTATTTACTTCACCATTTGTATTTATTTCTATAAAGCTTTTAATCTCATTTGCATACCACTCTTTAAATACTTTTATTTTTATTTTAACAATGTATACTGGTAGTCTTTTATGATGAGTTAAGACTTTTTTTAAATAATGTTGAATACAATAGCATTGTGATCTGATAATGGACATGATACTATGGAAACTTCTCTTATATTTGAAATCAAATTGCCTGTAACAAAAACATTGTCAATATTTGTTTGATTTCCATATCTATAAGAATAATGGGTGCACTGAAGCAAATTTACTTTTCTTAGTTCATGCATATCCTTTAAGTTTATAAGGTTTACAAAATTTGATAAATGTTTATCTGAAGATATGATTATAGTTTTCTTTATTAGCAGTGGCATCCTTATCAGATATGATACAGTTAAAGTGGGTCTATATTAGTTCATCAAAGGTTCATTTCAGTGAACTTCTGTTCATTGAACAAAAACATCAAATATTCACTTTAGCAAATGATCATATCAGAGAAGGATTTGCACGGGAAAGTAACAAGTTGGCCAGCATAAGTAAATTTGCCCTTTTCCACACTGTAGTGTGGTCTTGGATTTGGTATATATAGTTGGGGGTTGTGGGTGGCACTGCCCCCACCTGTCTGGTTTTAAAATTCTCCAGTGTGTGTTATGTGAAAATATTGGACTAGTAGTTACTTTCCCCATATAGCACATTCAGTAGAAGTGAACATTTGCTGAAGTGAACATTCAATGTTTTTGGTTCTATGAATGGAGGTTCACTGAAGAGAACCTTTGATAAACTAATATAGACCCATTAAAATCACCAGCCATTATGACCTCACCTTTTCTATAATAGGCTATTGTGCCTAGATCATTTTTTTGCATCTTTTGCTCCTAGCCCTGGAATCCGATAAGAGTTTACCAAAGTATATATCTTCCTATTCCATTCAATTACAATAGTGCTTAACATATCATTTTTATCAACATAAGTATCCATTACATTATGTGTAATTTGAGAATTCTTCCACAGAATGAAGTGTCTCGTCTTTTAGATTTAAAACTAGTGCCTGGCAGAATTCAATAATTCTTTAATGATAATTTATTAACATTCTTAATGAGTAAATATGTTTCTCGTAAAATACTATTTGAGATTTACGTAACTTCAGGTATTTAAGCAGGCAGAATTATTACATACTTCAGAGGTAATGATAAAGAATATTCAGCTATGGACAAAACATTTATAACAATTGGAGAATTATCTCACAATATAACATTAAAACATCTACAATGGAATAACATATTCCTAATTTGTTGGTAAAATCAAACAAACTACATATCCCACCTCCCCATTAGACAAGCTACACTTAGCTCATGCTTCTGCTTCTTGCATGTGTATTCCCTATCTAGATGTTTATCATTTAAAAAAAAAAACTCTTCTACATGTTATTACAAAAGAGACAAAAGGCTACTTAGGTCCCATTTCACTTTAAATAAGCAGATTATTTATTATTTTTTTATTTATTGGCATTTGTTTACTAGGACAGTCCACTGGGCCAAGAAGACCTCATTTTCAATGAAGGCCCAGGGAGAAAATCTCCACAAAAGCAGTTAGTACAAAGTATTAAAATATGTTAATTTTACTTTTGTTATTAAAGATCAAGAAGTTGCATATTATTATTTATTATATTTATTGCATATAAAATTATTTACACAATAGTCTACTAGCTATATACATGTCTATTTGTCCCTATCTCCTTCGGTCCCTGCTTATACTATCTATCGAATACCATTTACTATTTACATGAACTGCTTCAGTTATAATCTATATTTATTTTTCTGTTTGAAAGAACAGATATACCATCCCTTATATATCAAGAAATTAGTATTCTAGTTTCTTCTTTTGTTTTATACTTTCATTTCTTGAAAAAAATGCACAGTCTGGTTTATGCACTATATCAGAGGGAACTGAACTAATCTCAAATATTTTTAAATAAAATCTAATCAATATAATTTATCTGTGATTTATTTTTAAATCAAATACCACAAAATATAATCATTTGTGTCATACAAGAAGTGTCGTATTATGAACGGCAGTGTGGCCAATCTGTTATTATATGTATAACAAATAATCATTATGTTAACATATAGCAGGCAATCAAAAACTACAAACTAATTATTATTAGTTTTGAAGATCATTTTTTCCTTTAATTTATTATATTATATGACTTATGTATACTCATTATTATATGATTTAATACAATGTATTTTAATTCCTCATATAAATGCTTTCAAATTAATCAGTATTAATACTTAAAGCACACTGAATTTCCAATTTTAACATTCTAATACACCACTTCCGACTCAAAGGCTGAATTGAAAGGTCAGGTTTCACATTGAGGAAGAGTAAGGTGAAAACAACAACTTATAAAGCCTTTTAAAACTTATAGCACCTCACAAAAGTGCTTGCACCACTAAATAGCTCTTTTAAAGCTGTTTATGTTAAGGGCTCAAAATAATTTGTTTAGCTTTATTTAGATGCTCAGAAATGCTTGTGGCATTCGTCAGTGAATTTAAACACTTCATTCTTTAATATTAAGCCATCAAGGTCATCTAATTAAGAAAAAAATATGAAACTCTTTAAACTTTCAAATACTTCCACAAATGCAGATAAACCCCTGGATTCAGCAAATGTCTGTGCAGGACAACTTATTCCTACACAGAAGGGACTGTCCCCATGCAGTACGGCAACGTGCCATGCATAATTATGAAGGCATGCTGCCATACTGCAATACATACACAGGGATGTGCACAAGTGCAGGGGGCATGTTTGAGAGCAGTGCTTTCACAATACACATGCCCCCTGCACACCAGAATTGCCATATGGCAAATTAAAAAGAGCACGATCGCTTGTTATACCTCTCAACCCGTTAATGTAAGAAATCTGGACAAAGCCATAAGGGACAACTGCTAAACATTGCTATTACAAACTTAGAAAGTTGATAGAATAACAGGTTTTGCACTAGCATGAATATTGTAAAGGTTATGAAGTCTAAAACGCACATCTCTCAACCCGTTAGAGTAAGAAATCTGGACAAAGACTTAAGGGACGACTGTGAAATATTGCTATTACAAACATATTGAAAATTGATAGAATAACAGGTTTTGCCTTAGCATGAATTTTCTGAAGGGTATGAAGTATAAAATGCAAATGTCTGTCTTTATTGTCAAACTTCAGTCTGTAATGATGTGCCAGAGAGCCACAAGTTTATGAAAAGTGGATAAAGAATATAAGGCAAAAATCAGGACATACTGTGAAAAGTTATGTCATCAATGCTTGCAAAGCACAGCCACCCAAAAAAAATCTTTTTTATTTTCACATCTGCAATAAAGTTTAAGCGTAGCTGAGTGGGTGTGCCCATTGCTTAGCTATGCTTAGTCCAGCTTAAATGGCACTAGAAGTTAAATAACAACATCCAACCTAAGCAGTAATTTAATAGTGTGGTGGTTAGAGCATTCACCTTATATATAGTCATTCACGATTCAAGCCTCCCCAAAGCCATTTTCATTTTGTGTGTGAAATCATTACAATTTTAATTTATTTGTATATTTATGTAGGAAGTAACTTAAATTTCTCAACCAGAGTAGTACATTAGTCCCAGATGTGAGGTGTCAGTGTTATAAAGTTGTGAAACCCCTGTATAAACACAACTGCCCCATACAGTATAGTCACACAGGAATACATGTAATGAAAGCACATTGGGGGATGTCAGAGAAGGTAAACAAATTTATAATATGTCAGGAATTATGAATCAGTCCCATACAGGTGGTAGTCCATAAAATAAAAAATAAGCAATGCTGACAGGGTGTAAGCATTGTGTAAATATGAATGCTAACCAATGCGTAGCCCAGCTAAGTGGATTTGCCCATTTTTAAGCCATGCTTAACCTGTCTCTTTAAGCACTGCCAACCTTAGCTAAGCAGGTTTGCCCGTAGCTTAGCTTAGCTCAGCATATTCAAAATTGTCCAATCATGGACAAGTGTGGGAAATTGGCCATATTTAAACCTCGCAGGTGGGAATACTGCCCATAACTGGTTGTAGCTCCCCACTGTAGGCAGTATGGCCAGTGTAGGAGAAGGCATGCACTTTCGTGAGCAGTGCTGGGGCATACGGGACTCCAAGGTCATGGTAGGACTTCTTGTAAAAAAACATGACATGAGACTGCTGCAGAACCTGTACCAGGGCTCCCAATACAAAATGTAATCCGGGGAAAGTCTCACCCATGATCTCACCAGTGCCACTGGTATCCCTCGGACTGGTGACCATGTGCTGTACCACTTGAAGCAGAGGAAGAGGGAGCTCTTGGAACAGTGGATCCAAGAAGCATGACAGAGGGGTGATATCCCAGTAGTGTGTAAGTATTCATAGCAATAACTGTTTACCAAAGTCCAGCCTGTGTATGTGATGGATACGTATGCATACATGTTTATCTATCTTCATTACAGCTCCAGCTGAGTGGGTTGCAAACCAGGAAGCCCATGCCAGCAGGTTGCAAAAGCTGTGTCACGAGGCTGGTGAGTAACAATCCTGCTTGTAGTAGTCATATCAAATAAATATAAACCAGTAAAATGTCACCTGGCATTATAAAAAATGTGTATGGTCTGTACTGAATATACCAGACAATATGACAGTAATAACCCCATCTAGGTCATATTTAAATAAAGGTGTAACTGCCTGGCAAAAAAGTTCAAAATCCTGGACTGGTTGTGTTTACTCTGATATTGTGTGGCCTGACATGTTGGATTCACCAAAATCTGATATCTGAATAGTAATGTTGTGTTAACCACTGTTTCCCACACTGTGCTACATAAAAATGTCTTGAATGTCTGTACAAGAATATTGAAATTACAAATTCAGATTGTACAACCAAGAGAGACTTAGATATAAAAGATTGAAAAAAGAAACAACAGTTTCTTAGCTCACTCTGATGATATGCAAATTGTTGTATTTTTAGCAGACAAAGCCATGGTTTGAATCCCGGGAGTGGTAGCAAGTTGTATGCATAATTTTAACTAGGATTTTGGGAATATGTATAGAAACAGTCACGTAGTGTTAAAAAACATTCCCCCCACAGGTCTTTCAGGTAATAGAACTGCAACTGCCTGACAATAAAGATTTAAATACTGGACTGATTGTGTTTACTCTGATATTGTATGGCTTGATGTGTTGCATTCACCAAGATCTAATATCTAAATAGTAATGTTGTGTCAACCACTGTTACCCACACTGTGCTACATAGAAAATATGTCTAGGAATGTCTGTATAAGAAAGTTGTAATTAAAAGGGCAGGTTGTACAACCAAGAGGGACGTAGACAGAAAAACACTAAAGAAAGTGGCAGCAGTTTCTCAATAGCTCATGCTGATGAAACACAAATTGTTGCGCTTTTAGCAGGCACAGCCATGATTTGAGTTCCAGGAGTGGTAGTAAACTGTGTGCATTTTAACTAGTAATCTGGGAATATGTGTAGAAACAGTCAGGTAGTGTTAACAAACATTCCCCCCACAGGTCTACCAGGTAAGAGAAGTAGAATGCAGCTATAAGATGATTGAAGTATACACTGTGTACAAACATCCCACTGCCCAAACCAAGGCCATAGGTATTGTAATAATACCTGTACAGTAATGATTATAGCAATGATCATTAAATCTGTGAGTACTGCAAGGATATACAATTTGTTAATTCACATCTTTGTCTACCCCCCCCACCATATCTGCAACAATAATCTAAACACACAAATCAATGGGTATGTTTTACACCAAACCTACTGTTGGGACATATGCCATATTATTCAACAAATATTGAAATGTGTTTCTATTAATGTTCCATGTTGAAATACTATAATTGGTGGCTTGTTGCTATCAATGTAAACTGCATGCCATTGTAATGGCCACTGTGGTTCCATATATGCATGTGTTCTGTTTGCTATAGAACTGTTCAAAATCTGTTGTTTCGGGTTAATGGGAATATCTATGCATGCTGTTATAACTAATCCTGGATTGTGTTGACTATTACTAACCCACATATGTTCTAAAACGGCAACACCATAGCACATTTGGGAAAGCCGGTCCCAGCGAACACACCTCTCCTACCTCATCTGGCCATGGCACATGGCCCCAGCATGTCTGATACCAAATCTGGGACCTCCTCGTCACTGGTCCTGCATCACCTTCGGGGGGAACCACTTCAGGGGATGGGGCTCGTTCCCCCCGGGAGCAGGCGCGGACAGGATACTTGTCACCCAAAGCCAAGTCAGGGGATTGGTGTGTAGCGAGCTCCGAAAGGAGTTTGGAGATCTGCTACACCACCTTGAGAGCCATTTGGCACAATTAGAGGGTCAGACTGCCCCTTCTTCTCATCCCCAGCACAGCTACCTTCAGGACTGTGAAGGTGCAGTGGTGACTGCCCATGGGTGGGGACCTCAGTCGCACTGTTTCCATTTGGGGGTTTATGGGCTTCCAATTTCCAAACACCTCTTCCAGTCCAAGGTGTTTTGCTCCCCACATGGGTCATATACCACCCCTGTATGCTGCATTGTCTGTCTTGTCTGTCTTCCTACCCAGCCTACCTCCCCAAATATACCTACTATCCTTTAGCCAACATCCTACTCTCACCTTAAAAAAAAAGGGCAATCTGTTCCAAAAAAAAAAAAATCTCACCACATATATAGCTGTCCATTCGCACATGTATCCACTGGACACATGTAATCTGGTCTAATTGGCTTCACAGCACATTATTGTTGTCCTCACCTCTCTCTCAGGGGTCTGAGTGTCCAAATATACCTCCAAATGCAGTATATACTGTATGCACACCTGTTGCTGTAGACGAAATGGACAGCTATGGACCTTCCTTACACCTGTTCTGCACATTCCCTAGCTACTTTCCCTATTGTCTTTCCCTCTGCATGGCCCCTTTTTCACCACTTTCCTATCACCCCGTTTTTCTTTTCTTTTAAAGAAATTAGTGTGGGGGTAAGCAGGAGTAAGCTCTTTTAAGCAGTAGTAAGTGGCATTTAGCCTGTTAGCATGGTGCTAAGCAATGCTTACACAGATTAAGCACTGTTAAAGCTAACTGTCTGTAAGCATATTTAACCAGAAGTTAGCATTTTTTACTGATGTGCAAACCCATACACAACTGCCTAAAAGTGCCTTAATCACTCTGTATCCAACAGTCCTTGTTCTGCCCATCAACAAAGTAATCAGCCTTTGCAAGACTTGAACCCACAACCCTGCACATCATAGCCTCAGGAATTTACCACTAAGCCATCAGAGCTATTAACATGTCTGACATTTTTACCAACGTATCATGCAGCACAATCATTCAACAGAAGATAAAATGTATATATCTATCTATCTATCTATCTATATATATATATATATATATATATATATATATATATATATATATAATTACTCATGGACCATTTTTTAATTCTAGACAATTACCCCCGTGAGAATCAAACCCTGCATCTTGTGGTTCCTAACCATTATGCCACTCTCCCACCCAGTAATCACACACACACACACACACACACACACACACACACACACACACACACACACACACACACACACACGTATTACATTCAGACATTGGATCCACAATATGTAAATGGGGTGAAGGTGCCCAAACTAGGGTCCTCTTGTAATTATTGCCCTTATCCCTTCCTCTATAGCTGAACTGTTCTGCCTTGCAACAAAATAAGCAGCCCTTGCAAGTATTGAACCCTGCACACCATAACCACAGCAAGTTACCGCTAAGCCATCTGAGCAGGAGACATATCTCGAACCATATAATACCAACCGCTCAAAATACCGAATCCCACTACCCTGACAACTGTAAAATACAGGCACAGCTTGCTGTCAAAGTAAACCCAAGTTGATTGGTACAAGAAAAGAGTTTAAAGTGCTTTTCGTTTGCCCAACCGGCAATCTTCATCAGAAACAAGTTACAACATTCAAAACTACATTTTATACTGCCAGATTATCCTGGATAACCAATTGAAATACATTGTTACCCTTGCCTTAACTTCTTAAAGACGCCATACTGTTATATGGCAAGTACTCGTGCTAAATTGTCATGGACAAGTAAACCATATCAAATTTTACACTCCGATCCATTATTAAACATTAATGATTTATGCTAAGGCTTCTCAGCATATAAAATGGATAATCATCATATACAAAAAAACTATCTAAAACTAAAAATACAATTAATCTCATATTAAAAGTAAAACTAAAAACTGAAAGTAACTACTCAAGTTAATATACTTCATCTCTGTAAACCTTTCAATTTTAAAATACTAGTAATAGAGCAGGTGTCATTTCCTATCAAAGCTCATATTTCTGGGATGAATAAGTGTCAAAATTGTAATTATTGCAAGTTTGTTGAGGTAACCAATAGTTTTACCATCAATGGTACACAGTATAAACTTAAAGCAAAGTTTAATTGTAATTCCAGGTTTGTTGTGTATTTGGCCAGATGCCAATTCTGCCCTTCATTTTATATTGGTAAAATGGAGCGTAGGCTCTGTGAAAGAATATATGAACACCAATACGCTATCAATAAGGGCAGGCTTGACAATGCCCTGGCCAAACATACTTCTACAAATAATGAACATAAATTCAAGTTCTTGGCCATCGACCACGTTATGCAGGATCTTAGAGGTGGCCCTACACCTTTACAATTAGAAGAACTTGAATTAATTTGGCAAGTTAGGCTGAACGCTTACAACTTTCCAGGTTTAAATGAAACCTGTTCTTTTACTAGTATTTTAAAATTCAAAAGTTTATAGAGGTGAAGTATATTAACTTGAGTAGTTACTTTCAATCTTTGCAACTGCAACAGCATTAGATACTCCACATCTTTAATAACCATGCAAATGCTTGTACAAAGTCAATACATGTGTACTCTCCCTGATGATCTAATACGCGTTGGAAATGGTTGTGTCTTTCTATGAGTTTCCTATGCTTTGGAGTTGGTGGGTACCCGGTAGCAAGTCACTCACGCAATCCATCCACATGGTTTTGCTCCCTAGCCAAAGCTGTTAGTAATACTGATAAATCAGTATCTCTTTTGCCAAGTATACATTTTAAACATAAATGCCACACCTTCAACGAATTCTGTGTCCATGGCAAGAACAGCCTGTTATGATTTGAGATGTTCCAAAAGTTAACTGGAAATAATGGAGGGAATCTACTAATGGCAGCAGACCTCGTGGCAAACTTCTGCATTCGCCCCAACAGGTACCAATTTAAGAAGTACCTAATAACCTCCACCCCTCTTCTGGAAAGGTATCCATCAACACATTAAATGTAGGGATAACATCACATTTGTGTAGGAATGCTAAACCCACTAAGCACTTCATTGCCAACTGAAATGCATTGGAACTATTATATAAGGAGCCTAATCCTAATTGTTGCACCTTCCGCCATATGTTCTGACCAAAATGGGAAAGGCATCCCTTTTCTGTTATTGCACTGAAATTTAGAAATATACTCTTTCTGGCAGTGACCTTAAAATCACACAGGACAAACTCTAGTGATTAAAGTCATCTGCTGAAAACAGGTACAGAACACATTGCCACATTAGATTATATGCCTTGAGTGATTTCTTGGACATTAAGCAATACATAAGTGGAACACTTTTACTATAACCTGCATACTTCACAATGCCATGAATACTATATAGCTGCCTGCATAGTGTCCCTTTAAAAAAGTGTCCCATCCATCAGCCAGATAGTCACTACACTTAGATCATGGAGATTATTTACAGTACTAAATACTATGACAGTAGTTCCGGACCCAGGATAGGATACATGTTTCTCAATAAATATACATGATTGAAATGGGAACATACTCATCTGCACTGTTTGTAGTGTTAAATTAGGTATATGTGTTTCCTGATCCTGTTTACACCTAACCCTCCTAATTTGCTGCAGTAGAGCTTTTCTTGTTGGTAAACTGGCTACACATTGCAAAGATGTTGATGCCATGGCATCGTCAACCAACATACATGCTGCGTCCCTGAATAAGGAAGATTTCTGCTTGAGGGAACCACACACATTGTACTTCTGCACTTCAAAAGGGTCACCTATATAGTTATGCGGAAGTGATTTCAGAAGCTGCTCATCTTCGGAAAGTGATTCAGTAACAGTTTTCCCTCTGCAACTGCTACTAAGTTTCAGTTTGCAGCACCAGTACCCCTCACTGTCTTGTTTCTTCTCTAGATGGCAGACATACCCCTCAATAATCAGGACCTGCTTAGTCTTCTGTGATTACACTCTTGGATACAATTGTCCCACACTACCGGGCGCTTTGTAACAGTTGTCAGACATGATGATGACATAAGCCGTTGTACAACAAATTAAAGTTGTAGTACACCTTTTATACTAGCAGGCCATCAGTAATATCTTCTATGTGTTTTGCTGTGGGCGAGTATCAGTTTGGGATTATGTGGTTTGCAATTATTGAACTTTCAGTATTGCCATCCTTCGTGATTGTAATCTTGAGTTTCTGGTCTTCGGTATTGTGCGTATTGGGGATTTAGTAGTGATCCTATACATATATATATATATATATATATATATATATATATATATATATATATATATATATATACACACACACACACACACACACACACACACACACACACACACATATATATATATATATATATATATATATATATATATATATATATATAGATATATATATATATATATATACACACACACACACACACACACACACTATATATATATATATATATATATATATATATATATATATATATATATATATATATATATATATATATATATATAGATATATATATATATATATATATAGATAGATAGATAGATATATATATATATGTATGTAGTGCACTCGGAAATTAGACCCACACTCTGAACCTCTTACTGCAACAAATCTGACCAAAGGCTGTGTAAATGGGAGTGAAGGGGCCAAAACTAAACTAGGGACCTCTTGTAATTACCCTTATCCCATCCTCCACAGCTGAACTGTTCTATCTTGCAACAAAATAATAATGCCTGCCAAGTTCTGGACTTAGGGCCTTGTAAACTATGACCAAAGCAATGTACTATTACACCATCTGAGCCCTACAAAATAGTGATGACATCCCAAACATATCAGTTAGTACAGTCATCCAACAGCAGAGAAAGGAGTCTGTAGAATCAGTCAGGTAGTCTATATATACATGTATATATGTATGGAGATGCATATATGTGGACAAATATATACATGATACATATATATATATATATATATATATATATATATATATATATATATATATATATATATAGAGAGAGAGAGAGATGCATCTTCATTCATATCCACATGTATGCATGCATACATATATATAGAAAGGTTAATAAATACACATGTATATATATATATATATATATATATGTGTGTGTGTGTGTGTGTGTGTGTATACATAATTATATTACAGCTACAAAGACGTGGCAATCAGAGGGTCATGCTGCTGCACACTGGAATTTTAAATCTGGAAACTCACACATGGGAAGCATTCCTTAAAATGGGGAACAATGACATATCTGCTGTAACAGAGACCTGGATAATGGCACCAGGTAGCACCCCTGCAATATCAGCCTATACATAATTCTACAATTTTTGGCAACAGAATGTGGACTGAAGCTGCAAAGGTGGTAGTATATTGGTATTGATAAAGGATGCACACACTTCCAGATTGGTAGACCAACATTATGCATTACAGATCCTGCAGGCATAGCTGACATTACTACATGACAGCAGTTCCCAGTGTCATGTCCAAAGAACTTAGTACTCTACAGTTAATATCAACATATCAGATCAATATCCAATAGGAGATGCATTTAAACATACAGCTCAAAAACTTAGAAGAAGCTACTCAGTAGTCAGAGTCCAGCTTTGCATGCAGGGATGTATGGTTCCAGTACTACAATCTGCAATCTACTCTGACTTGAAAAAGCACTGTTAAAAGTACTAATGTAATGATACCATATGCGTTAAACTATTTCTGTCCACCAGTGCACTGTAGATGGTGTAACATGCAAGTGTGACTGCATATAACTCGGGATACTACCCATGTATGAAACAAATCCAAAAAGAACATATTGTGGTACTACCCATGTATATCCAGGTGTCCCATACAGTATACTCACAACCCTTGCTACTGTAATGACAGCAGATAGAATCATATTATGTACAGGGAATTAAGTTCACTTATTAAATATGTCATTGCCTTGCTATTTTATCAGACTGGAATGTGATCACTGGTTACCAAGGCTAAGCTATGCTTAGCAGGTGTAAGCATTGCTTAAATGTAAATGTTAAGCAGATTTGCACACTGGTAAGCGAAGCTTACATGGTGTAAGCACCTATTCATTTAACTGTATGTTAGCACTGCTTAATGTCACATAAACCTGCACAAACACACTGAAAGCTGCTCAAAACTTCCTTAATCACTCTGTATACAACAGTCCTTGTTCTTGATTTGCTAAGGACAACACTTGTCTGGGGAACAGCCCATACATATCAGGCTAACCTTTGGCCATTATGTGTATGGCCTTACAGTTGAGTGCAATGCAGAGACAGAACTTTGTCAGACTGAAACTGACGATGAAGTAGCATGTGCAGACAAACCCTGTTAAACTAGCAGTATTCCAAACATATAACACCAATACTCACATTCTGCTCCTAAGTCCTGAATCTTCAACACCATTTAGTTGGCTTGTCTCCACAAGTCTTGTTATAAGGGGTAGTAATCAACACAACTCCAGGATGTCTTCCTCTTAAGTAAGGGAAAAGGACAATGCCCACATGGAGTACTCATTTATAGGAGTGCATTGCATGACATTGGCTATTGGAAGAACTACACAGCTGCTCTGCATGCAATTAGCAAGTGGGGAGCCCCAAAAGGTGCAGAGGCCATCACCTGATCATGTGCATCACCTACAAAAGCCATGCTGCCACCTATTCAAACAACGTCTATCCCTGTAGTGCACAGGGGGAGAGAGATAAATAACAAATGAGACATAAAGTGGGAAAGAAAAGAAAGAAAAAAGGTAAGTGGAACATGTAAGCAAGTAATTGCATCTAGTATTTGGTCTGTAATAATGGGAAATATGGTTTGGAGGAATATATGTCCCAACAAGACATTCTGTACTAATGTCCTGCTAAACAGCTGCTATGGCATCTGGCGATATCATAGACATACCTCTCAACTGTACAGATCCTCACAGGATGTCCACATTTTGCCATCATGTATTTTTGTCTGTTCCTCCTGAAATCTGTACTTTACTGGCAAGTAGCTGAGGACTGAAGTCATCAGGTAATGACAAACACTTGAGTTTGAGACTCCACATCCTTAAGAATATTCACTGTAATGCTAAATGTATCAATCTTCAAACTTACTATGTTTGTAGCAGGTATATTTAAAGTCTGTCTCTATTTATTACCCCATCATTTTAGGCATTGTCCAGATGTGATGGTCTGAGAGGTTGTGAGGTGGGAACACACCTCATGAGCTTGACCCTTTGAAAGGACAGCTCATATATGACAACCACAGTGGTGTCTGTCAAACTGTTGTGGCTGTGCCATTGCTAGGCCATTTAATTAGATGTTTTCCATATCCATGTTATCTGTGATTATGAATACAACATGTGTTTGCCTTGTAAAGTTAAGACACCTATAGAGAGCATGTGCATAGTAGAGTACTGCTGCAGACATAACATTCAACTATACAATGTTCTGCTGGACAATAAGCACATGTGTGACTGATATCTGTAGTCACATACACATATAACTGTGTTATGTCACCCAAACCACTGGCAGGTCTGTGAGCAGTGACATGGTAAAATACTAGTCTACTTATGACTGTTGGACATCTTCCAGGTTTTCACAGTGATGTCAAACTCTACTGTGCAAAAAACATACTAATGTACGGTGCAGCTATATTAATACAGTATCAATACTGATTTCCCTTTTGACACTCATTTGTGTGTGCCATTGTCCAGACGTACTGCTTTGACAGGTTAAGAAGTATGATTGAGCAGCAAGACTGTAAATACAGTGTACCATTCTAACATTTAATATAAATCTATACCAGGTATCCCCTGAGCACATGTATGTATGCATATGTTCAGCTGGAAGACACAAAACTAATCACATGGGTTTAAAGCAGTCAGATAAATAGGTTCTGCATGTTGCACATGTGTGTTATATCAGTGTCAGCGCATACAACAGACATATATGTGTACAGCTACTGGTGGTTGCATTGTTCTGATACTGATGTGGGTACTGGAGTAGGTATGATTATCAGGTATTAATCAGAGAAGTGTCCACCTGTGTAATTAGCTTCTGTCCATGCCTATCATTATTACCAGCTATATCAGCACCTATATACAGTGGATATCACACGTGCACACACCCCTGCTGGAATGCCAGGTTTGTGAGCAGTATGACAATGAGACCACAGAAGATCATTTCATAATATTTCTCATCTTGAATGTGACCCCTAATCTGTCCAATTCCATTGCAATACAATCAAGGGTGTTTTAGGAAGGTGAGCAACTATTGTTAAGTGAAGATGTGCCATGATGCTAGAGACCAGATCAAGATGGATGAATGCTGTAACTATCTCAAGAGGTGCATACAGAAGTTTAAGGGTGTTCACACTCATTCAACTGGCTAATTGTACTGAGTATTGTTTCCATATGTTTTCACAGGCCAAATTCTTATGTTTTCAATTGAATTGTACAGGCTATAGGTCACACTACAGATGGGCATTGTTATGAAGTGAGTTATTATGGTGTCATGTTCCAGTCGTACAAATGCCAGGCAGTGTACCATGGGTGTATAGCCTTTATATCCACTGTAGCTATATAGACACAGCAGTACCTGACCTGTATATCCAGCCTCCACCAAGGTAGAGAAATCCCCTTTGGTGGACAGCAGCAATACACAAACCACATAATAGATTGCTACATTGGCTGTACAGGGACACATAGGTTCAGGCAACAACTTTGAAGCAAGTCCACCTATATCTGAGCAAGCAGGTAAGTTCACAGGTGGCATACTGTAAGGCTGAGTATGACTATGAATCAAGCATATCCACACCACCAAAGACAATTGCAACCATGACTCCACATATGTTGTAAGTCTCAGATGAAACAACACAATTAGCCCTGTACTGGGGGTAAAAAACACCTCATACACACATGCCATGGATATAGTCAACCTGCATCACACAGGTTAGGTGGGAACATTGCCATCCTGTCCACCCCAGTTCTACATGGAGATATGCACATCAACCACACTCCTCCCCAAAGCAATGATGAGAATGTTCATATTGCCTACTGATGGCAACAACAGCATATCTCCATGGGGCATACTAACATCATTGTCTGCCTCCTACATGATCTCAGGCATGGGCTCAGAGCTCCATCACTAACCACAGTCAAACACAGACCTGCCACCATACGCACACCATCCACATGGAAGATGACTACTGTCAACCCTCTACACATAAATGAATGGAGAATAGAGGAATATGCAATCAATTTTCCAACAATGGGGAGAATAAGCTCAGGGACAGACGTGTAATCAAGCTGCTCTAACCATGATAGCATGGAGGTTTCTGGGGTAGTCTGGATTACTTGCAAGTAATATCCACTGTTGATGTGCATTTTGACAACCATATGAGGTCCTGTAATCTTTTCCTGTTCATGTCTTCCAGCTAACATGCAGAGTGCTCACCTAACAGCATTCTCTGTTGAGGAAACAGACATCATCTCCCAATATATGATTGGAGATTATGCCCTGTCATGTGGACAGAGAGCAGAAGATGTGTGGGAAAGGACTGCCCTGTTGCACAGTGTGATTCACAGGGTAAATGATGCCGGACTGCACAGCAGAATTTACATGCATGTGCAGTATCGGGCCACCAACCTCAAATGCCATACCCATCAATGGGCTGCTGCTGTAGCAAGGGACCGGCTAGACACAGGTGGGGGTCCAGCCATCCAGCCCCCACTGACACTCACCGAGGAGCTCCTCACCACACTTGGGCCACATGCTGAACACATAAACCATGACATTGAGGGAAGCATTTTGGATGTGGGTTGCACACACACACTGGATGAAGAGCATGCAGGTATGGGCCCAGTGGGGATTAGTACACTACTGTATGAGACACACATGTATCTGTAGTGTATCTATATGCATGGGTCAGGTCCAATTGCAGTTGTGGATGGGGTTTTCTAATGCACAGAGGTGGCATCTATGGTGAGAACAGGGCATTGTGTATTATTGCAGTTAGCACTGTATATATGCAGACATGCTGCATCCATCCTACACCAAAGTCACATGTGCAACTGATGACAATAACCCCCTCTCACAACTACCTAGGACCCCATGATCTGCATATGGGACAGCAGCCTGTAGCTGGTAGGTAATACATTGTTCTGTTTTTTTCTGGCAATGCCCCAGGCATGTAAAGCATATACAATTTACCATGCACACAATCATCAGTAATTGCTATACTGCTTTATGTAATAGCTATATTGCAAGTTGTACATGTTCACTTGTGGTGGGTTTAACTGTATTGCATCATAGTGGTCAGCACTGGGGCCAATCTATTCCTGTAGAATACCTCACAACTTGTCAGTGCTAAGACATCTGGACAGAGGCCATCAAATTTTGCTGGACAAACGTCCTAAGGTAAAGTCATGTGTCACACATTACTGGTATACAGTGGATATAAATTGTGTACACACCCCTCTTAAGATGCAACGTGTTCCTGTTACATACTAATTAGGACCACGATATGACAGTCCACACCTTTTCCAGCCTTTAATGTGACCCATAACAGGAACAGTTCACTTGTAAAACCAAGCATCTGTACTCATGTATTGCACGTGCAAGGCAGGCCACATGTGTGGGTGGCAGATGTCCTATCAGCATGATGTTTCAGTCAGTTATGATACTTCATGCT
>NC_056731.1:1204427306-1204482306 GCF_019279795.1 Protopterus annectens
TTCCTATTTTAGTACTACATAGTTATGAGATGTGCCACAGAGCTTAGCCATTTTCAACTCAACCAAAGGTACTTCTGAGGTGAATGACATCAACAGGGCTAGTAAATTAGATTGAAGGGATCTGTAAAGGGTAGTACACAGGTCAAAAATGGTACGAGCCAAATAGTACATGATTCACACACACATACTTGCTAGTATTGGGATTAGAACTCCTGCCTATCTAGGTATTCTTACTTTAGTGTTATGCGGTTATGAAACACTCCACAGAGCTTATATATTTCCAACTCAACCAAAGGTACTGAGGTGGATGACATCAAGAAGTCTACTAAATTGGAGTGAAGAGAAGTACACAGGTCAAAAATGGTATAAGCCAGATAGTACATAATTCACACACACACATACACAACACACTTGCCAGTATTGGGATTAGAACTCCTGCCTATTCAGTTATTCCTACTTTAATGCTACTCAGTTATGAGATGTGCCACAGTGCTTATACCTTTCAACTCAACCAAAGGTACTTCTGAGGTGTATGACATCAACAGGTCTACTAAACTGGAGTGAAGGGAAGTGTAAAGGGTAGTACACAGGTCAAAATGGTATAAGCCAGATAGTACATGATTCACAAACACACAAACACACACACACACACACACACACACACACACACACACACACACACACACACACACACACACACACACACACTTGTCATTATTGGGATTAGACCTCCTGCCTATCTAGGTATTCCAACTTTAGTGCTATCTAGTTATGCACTAAAGTCTCCCTTCTCCCATCCATACCACCAACAGTCTCTCATTGTTTAAAACCTTACTGCACTCACACTTTACTTCACAATGGAATTGCTCTTGTTCTCATCCAACCTAATACTACCACACATTCTTCCTAACTTTCCAAACTTTGTTGCCTGTCACTACCTCCTAAAGTTTTACATCCTTACCTCATTGCAATTCCCTAAAAAAGTTAACCTGATGTAATTTTCCTAATGAAAATCTTTTATTTCTGTATTATGTAACAGCTATTTGAATTGTGCTATATGGGTTTGTACTATACAAAATGTGTATTTAACATTTAATTGAAATGTATATTATGGATTTTGTTCTTTCTGTACTACGTATTCATATTTCTCTGGAGCTTTTCTCCCCGGGACTCCATTGAAAATGGGCTCCTTGTAGCCCAATGGACTATGCTGGAAAACAAACTGCAAATAAATAATTATGACATGCTCCCCAGAGCTTATACATTTCCAACTCATCCAAAGGTTCTTCTGAGGTGGATGATATCAACAGGTCTATTAAATTGGAGTGAAGGGTAGTACACAGGTCAAACATGGTATGACCCAGATAGTACATGATTCACACACACATACACTTGCCAGTATTGGAATTAGAACTCCTGTCTATCTAGGTATATCTACTATAGGGTTACACCAGTTACTGCATGTGCTACAGAGCTTACTGAACTTTCACATGGCCAAAGCTGCTAACTGCACAGCTCTCGTAAAGTATTACAGGTGTAAGACTGTCTGCCTTCTGTTCCACCCATACACCATGCTAGTTCTTTCTGTCTTGTATTTCAACTAGCATTATGTCTTGGTACTTCACCAAGTTATCGTATCATGAAGTGTGGCACACTGGTTAGCCATCAGCAGTACTCATTCATCACAGGTGTCACCCGGGTACTTACTAGTTATGTCCACCCCTCCTGGCATGTTTGAAGGGCAGTTATCTGTGCTTTCACCCATTGACCTGGTGCACATGTCCATTCTTGGGCACTGTTGAAACTGCCGGATGTACACAGACAGCCCTCCCCTGTAAACTCCAAACACTCAGACCTGTGATGGTTACCTAGGTATCACCCAATGTGGGCATATGCACTCTCCAGCAAATAATGGACTAGCAGGTCAAGAGGATAAGATCAACACCTGCACCACACCATGTGGAACACATAGCAAGCCATGACACCCACTTTCACAGCCATGACATACAATGAAAAGCCACACACCCACCTTCCCAGAAGCACTCAATGGACATCTACCCAAACAGCACAGACCAGCAAGGCAGACACCCACTAAGACACTGCAACATGGCACATGCCAATAGACACATATTTAACCTACATAGTGTGCCTACAACCTAAGCCCCTAAGGCTAACCATCTTGCACAATATAGTGTTCATGGGTAACTCAATACTGAGGCAAACACATCCCACTCACTAAGTTGAATATGGAGCAGGTAACAGCCAAATATCAATCACAGGCCAGAATCTAACACATGACACAGCCAGGCATGTCAATTCACAACTACGAGTATCAATCCATATCCATGTGGGTGTGAATGAATTGGGACACACCTCCCTGGACTACGTGACAGGATACATGGTTGAACTCTCTGATTATGTGGTTCAGGCAAGTGTGACAGTAGCCCTGGGCAGTGTACCACTGTCACCCAGAATGATGCTGTGGTACTATCAAAAGATGGTTGACTGCAACATTGGCTTACATGTTATGTGTCATTCTCAGGGGATCCAGGATGTCTCTGCTGGGATGGCATCATTGACAGAACCCAATGACCTGCCACTGATGTCCTACATCTGTCACCGCTGGGTTGCCAGTTACTGGCTACATGTCTTGCCACCCCTATGGTGCCTTATTAGGCAGTGTTCCTAATGTTATTACCATCATAACAGCTACACATGTATGCAATATGAGGGTCATGCTGCTCAACAGTGGATATCTAACTGTCAGGATGCAGTCACTCATAGCAGTTGTTGGAGTGGAGGAAACGTGTCTGCTGTAATGGAGAGGTGGTTCAAAGCAGCAGACAGCAGACCTGCTGTATCAGGCTATGATGCATTCGACAGCTGTCAGCCATCAAACATGGATAACACCACACCTCCACTTGTGATGTTATCTCCATATTCATTATGGATAGGAACACATCCAGACTAGCATCCCATCATAATGCATTGGAGATACTTCCAATACAACTGCCTTGAGGTAATGGTGCTATCCAAACCATAGCCTGCTATGGGTCCACATCTATGTCCCAAGACATTCCATGCACATTCCTCAACACCCTGACATCTCTGATGGTCCAATGGAACACTGACATAGTACAAGTCTTCAACTACCCCTCCATCACGTGGGGAATGTAGCCAATCACTGGAATTTATAATTTCCATTGCCCTAAACCAGCTCATACTGACCCATGGTAGAGGATGCAACAACCTTGACCTGCGTTGACCACTTAAATATGGGACTGTTGCTCATCCCCAGATGTCATTCCCTGCATGGTGAGATTCACACAGGCTGTAATCAACATGGAACTCAACATGTTAGCCACACCCCCCACAAAGATAACTTCCTGGGAGAAACTCTCCAAAGCTGACTTTGCAGCCAGGAAAATAGGGGTGGATGTCTTCACTCACCCATGGCAATGAGATGTAGCTGCATGACTGTGGAATCATACACATAGGCACTACAAACAGGTACATACATGCATGGTACCAGCCAGAGCCAGGAGAAGACAGAAACTGTCCTCCAAACACTGGGAAACAATGTGATGGTCCCCTGCCATTACTGAAGTGCACATCAGAAGGAGGACACTGATGACGGGAAAGGTGGTTTCCCATGACTGTTGAACCCGCTTATTAGCCTCAAAGACAACTTTGGATCCCCCATGCTGTCCTCAACAGGCATCTATGGCTGCAGAGATGCTGCAGACACTGACAACAGTCACAACAGCCTTCATAGTTGCATCAACAACCTCCACAGCATTAAACACAAGTGCTGCAAGTTACTGCACAAAGCTAATACCTATCCTGAGACAGCAGATATTGGCCACAGTCTTGGCAACACATTCATTACCAGCTTTATCCCTCTCTTCCCCCACAAGTGAAGTGCTGAGTGACTGTGTTCTCACATGCTGTATCCCATGTCCGTGTCACCAGGATGTGGCCCTGCAGCAAGACCACAGGGTATGGCAGTGTGGTGACACCCACCATGTCATAGGCAAGGTACAATATGTGCACAGTAATTCCCAGTCTGTAACACGGTGATTGCATATGCCTCACAGATTATAGGGCTGAGGGTTGTACATAGGTACATGTTGATGTACAACATCTGTTGTAGAATGGAGAATGGTCCATGCTCTGGTTTGGACACACCTCTGATTGCTAATAACCACAGCCACAGGGGATATTCATCAATCAAACACACTGGGATCACTATTCACACACACACAGACACGCGCACACACACACACACACACACACACACACACACACACACACACACACACACACACACACACGCACACACACACATATTTGCCAGTACTGAGATCCATAGGTTCACTGATTCATAGGTGTGTAGTAGGTGAATGGCCTGAAGGCTCTACAAGGCTAGCACAGGGGAATACTGTGGCATCAGGCCACATGACAATAGTCCCCAGTGTGGCTTAGGAGTATAGACACTGCAGTGGTCCCCAGGAGTGGGTATTGTATTCCCCATCCACACATCCAGGTTTTTCTTGTGGGTGAACTGCTTCCCACATATGTGATCTATATTCCATAACATGGACAGTGTCTGGGTTGTGAACATGTCCCACGTGCATGTTGTTTGACATGTGGAAGTGTGTTTCAGATCTCTGAGGCATGTTGTGTGGACAGACTGGTGTCTTCTGCTATAGCATTCCTGACCTCATTTGGTGAGACCTGGCTATGTAACTGAGATAGTGATTGCACCTACACTGACAGTATGATACTGGTATTCAGTGGAGTTAGTGGCATCTGTCCATACAGGCCATGTGTATAAGGCATAGTATTCCCCTCGGTGGGGTACGTTTGGAGATTCTACAGTTGTTTCAGGCGTCCAGTGGGGAACATGGCAAAAGGACAACTGTAGACATTGATTGGGCTACTGAGGGGGTGGAACAGGGTGCCATGTCCTTTTACTTGCTGGATAACACACAGTCAAGAGATGTAACACATCAAAGTACTTTCTGATGTCAGTGGCACTGTTGTGGTCAACAGGCATGTAGTCCACTGCAGTCACACTGTGGGTACTATGTGTGAGGCAATATGCAGGGAAACTGCCAATTTACTGGTTGTTGCCTAGCCAAGTGTGTTTGTGCATGATATGTGATTGGAGAGTGGTCTCTGAGTAATAGAAGGGTTGCCTATATTGTTCACTAATCCGTACTGTCACAATTAGGGCCATGGATAGTCTACACCAACCTCTCTGGTACTTGACATCTGTTGGCCTTGTAATGTGGACATTGTGACATATACTAGGTCCTCAACATAATAATTTAGCAAAACCCAGCCCCAATGGATCCTGTTATTGCACAATCACACCCCACACACAGGATACTGATTACACACACACACACACACACACACACACACACACACACACACACACACACACACACACACACACACACACACACACACACACACACACACACACTTGCCAGTACTGAGTTTCAAACCCCTACCTAGCTATGTATTGCTACGACAATGTACCACATTTATTGCATGCACCACAGAGCTTACAGGATGGATGTCATCCCAAGGTACTTCTAAGGTGAGGAACATCACCAACCCTTGTAAATACTGGTTTAGCGTGATGTAGTGAGTGAAAGATTCCAAGAAATATTTGACCCTACACACACACATTTACATTTGCCAAGGGGTGAGGTTCAAACCTCTATCTAACTACCTTTTCAGACCATTATGGTTATGCATTTACCACATGCGCAACTGACCTTACATGGTTTAGGGTTGGCAACAGGTACTTCTAAGGTGGATGATATCTGCAGGACTGCTAACATCAGGCACTGAGATGTGTACTGGGTGTAAATGGGGCCAGAATCTTTGAGGGACAGACATACATATGTACACACACAAACACTTGACAGAGATGAGATTCAAACCCATACCTATGTAGTTACTGGTACTACATTGTTCTACATTTATTGTACGTGCCCTGAAGCTTACATGTTGGAGAGCTGTGCAAAGGTATCTTTGAAGGTGAGTCACATCAGCAGCAGTGCTAAAGGAGGGGTAAGAGAATTGTTGTATGTGTGAATGAGCACAAAATTGGGTCTCTACAGGATACACACATACTCTCTCACACAAACACTCACATTTACATAGTTGCCAGGATCAGGACTGGAACTCCTACCTAGCTAGTTGCTGCACTACAGTATTACACAGTTATCACAAGTGCCATGGAGCTTATGTGATGGGGAGCTGTCCAAATGTATCTTTGAAGGTGAGTGACATCAGCAGCGGTGCTGAAGGAGGGGTACAAGAGATTTAGTGAGTGTGAATGGCCTCAACCACATTCATCTAGAAACGCAATAACACACAACTTTGCATTTCACAGAACTAAGATTACAACTGCTACATGGATACCTATTTGTACTGTAGTGTTACACAGTTAGCACAAGCACCACTGACACTATAGGGCTTAGGGCTAACCAAAGGTATTTCTACAGTGAGTGACATCAGCACATCATGTAATATAGGCCAATGGGATGTGTAGTGGATGGAACAGGCCTCATAATGGGATTCTCTCTGTCGCTGTATGTCTTCCCCATGTCTGTGTATGTTTGACATATTATATTATGTTTGCTTAGATATGTGTGTGTATTCCTATCCAATGTGTGTGTGTGAAGTATTAATGGTGTACAATTTGGTGTGTGTGCACAGACAGCTGCGAATAACCAACAACTGTAGTCCACTGTATTGTGAGGCATGGGCTTAATTTCTCTAAGTGTAGGAGCATGACCAGTATGACCTACTATGTTGAGTGTGTGTGTCCATTCCAGGGAGGGTTGGATTCCAGTTCTGGGTTTTGTGTGCTACAGCTACACCTAGCAAATTGTTTCTGCAGGATATCTGTAGACAGGTTACCAATATGGAGACACAATGGACTAAACATACAGGGGATACTGTAACTATTGCTGTTTGTGCTGCTTGGGTGACATGTTTGCTTGTAGCATAGATATTCTGACATATGTACTGTTTTACACTGTGATGTGTCATGTCATCGACTACTGACAGTTATCATTCTTTGCTCACAGTTATTTACCGGGAAATACAAGATGAATGCAGCTGAGATCAATATTCTGAGGCACATAGACTATACATTCTGGCACACACATGCCACTGTACAGGGGTAGCTACAGTCAATCTGTGTAAATGGTGCAGCACCCTGTTAGTATGCTGGCTGGGGTTCCTCTCCTTGTGCTTTTCTCAACTTCAAGGAATGGCCATATCCTGCTGGTGCCATACCTCTCAGCTCTACAGGTACACTCAGGTTATCCTTTGGCAGGATTCATATATCTGGTCAGTTTACCTTCACTTTGTGGTTCACAAGTGGTTTTGTGGCTATTCATTTATGGGTTTGCAGTCAGGAATATTGGCAAAGGCTCTTGCGACCCCCATAGTGCCTTTGTTAGGCAAGGCTCAAAAGACAAACCCACCTCCATAGGTATCAGAAGGGATAAGAAACTAAGAGTAATGCTACTCAATGCCAGAAGTCTAAACCTCAAGATGCACACACTCGAAACTCTCCTTAGCATGGATAACATCGATACCTGTGCAGTAACAGAAACCTGGTTCAAGGCTCCCGAGAGAACCCCAGCACTACCAGGTTATACCTCATACAATGCTTTTCAGCCCCCAAACTTGGACCGAACCACAAAAGGAGGGGGAGTATCAATATTCGTCAAAGATACCCACACCTCCAGGTTGGTGGCACAGCACGAAACATCAGAGACTATCCATGTGCAACTAACAATGGGTAAAACTGCCTTCCAGTTTATAGCCTGCTACAGACCACCCTCCCAAACCCAGGAACCCCATTCAGCCTTCCTGAGAACACTGGAAAATATGAAGGTCTCTCCAAACACCATTATATTGGGCGACTTCAACTACCCAAACATAGACTGGGAGCATTACTCTAGCTCCAACACCCTAGCCCAAAGGTTCCTAGAATTTATAAACTCAAATGCTATGGAACAACTTGTTACCACTCCCACAAGAGGGGAAAACATAATGGACCTGATCATCACCAACATGGGGACTCTATGCTCCAGACCAGAAGTGTATCCCACACTGGTAAGATCAGACCATAAACTAATCTCACTGGATATTCACATCCCGACCCCACCCCATGCCCAGAAAATCACAGTGAAATACTTCTCTAAAGCAAATTCCACACTCCTCAAAACCGAGGTGGAATCCTTCAAAGCCCTCGGGCCTGTGGAAAATACGGCCCAGACCGCAGAATCCTTTATAAACAAATTCTATGAACACCTTCAGGAATGCATGGATCATGCAATTCCAAATAAAACCAAGACCCATTCTTCCAAAGGCAGATGTCCTGTCTGGTGGACCCCAGCCATAAACAATGTATACAATAGAAGGAGGAAGCTACTACATGATAGAGTAAAATCCCAAAAAGGGAGGGCATCTCTGATCAGTATTAGCAAAAAACTACGGGCACTCATAAAATCGTCTAAGGCCAGCTTCGAGAGAAAAATTGCACAGGACACTAAGGATAATCACAAGGCTTTCTTTAGTTATGTGAGGAACCTGGGTGGGAATTCCCAGATATTCTCAGAATTAGTCCAAAATGACAAAACAATACACTGAACCCACAGGCATTGCCAACATCCTAGCTGACAGGTTCAGCACAAACTTCTCCCCCCCTCCCCACCAAAAGGGCAAATATCTATTCCAGCAGAGTGTTGCCCCCTTGACATCTCAGATGCTCAGGTAAGAGCCACCCTCTCCAAAGCAAAAAATACAGCATCAGTGGGACCAGACGGTGTCCCAGGCTGCGTCCTACATGAACTCCAAGAAGAGCTAAACCCAAACATAAAACTACTGTTCGAGCTTAGCCTTACTACAGGATATGTACACAAAGAGTGGCATACAGCAACACTGGTCCCTCTCCACAAAGGTGGTGCCTCAACGGATCCTGGAAACTATTGCCCCATAAGCCTGACTAGCTTGGTCTGGAAAGCTATGGAAAGGATCATCATGGACCTCATAAATAAAGATATTGGGGACGTACAGACACTGGATCCTACCCAGTTCAGCTTTGTTAAGGGCAGATCCTGCCTCTTAAACCTGGTTGATTTCTTTGAAACAGTCATCAAGGCCATTGATGAGCGGAAGGTGGTCCACACAGCCGACCTGGACCTCACAAAAGCCTTTGATACAATACCCCACTCGGGCATTATAGATAAGCTCACCAGCTTAAATATAAACCCCTATGTCACTAGATGGGTTGCTGACTGGTTCAAGGACAGAACCCACATGGTTAGAATTGCTGGAGCCATATCAGACTCCAAACCAGTTACAAGTCGCGTCCCACAAGGCTCAGTCCTGGGACCTCTCTTGTTCGATATATATTTCTCGGAGGTACAGGCCAACACGGAAGGACTGTGGCTGATCAAGTTCACAGATGACTGCAAACTTGGTGCCATAATCGACTCTCCAGCCGACACAAGCATCCTACAAAAGGGCCTCATAGAAACAGACAACTGGTGCCAGAGCCATGGCCTCAAGCTGAATGCCAAAAAGTGTATAGTCATCCCCTTTGGCAAAAACAAAGTGCCCACAAATTACCACATAGGTGGTAATCCATTAAGTACGGAAGAAGTAATTAGGGACCTGGGGACCCAAGTTGATAGCAATCTCTCATTTGACAACCACGTGGCCAAAGTGGTTAGAAAAGCATTTTATATAGCCCACCTAATCATGAAGGGATTCACATCTAGATCAGGGGAGGTCATCATGCCTCTTTACTCATCCCTCATCAGGCCAATAATAGAGTACAATGCCCCTTTTGGGATGTACCTTACCAGACACCTGCAGCAACTGGAAAGACCCCAAAAGTACCTCACCAAGAGGATCAAAGGGCTCAAACAGATGCCATATGCTGCTCGGTTAAAGAAACTCCAGCTCTACACAATGGCATACCGCCTGCTCAGAGGCAATCTGTCCCTGAAGTATAAAGCCATGTCCAACCTAGAATTAATGGACATGCTGCACCTCAGAAAATCCAAATCTCATCGAGCTATGCGCTCGAGAGACTTGAACCTCAGCACTGAAATAAATAGGACATGCTGCAGGGACAGATTCATAACCCAGAGGCTCCCTTCACTCTGGAATAAAATCCCAGTCCAGGTTAGGCAGAGTCCCTCATTGACTCTCTTCAAGAGGAATCTTGATTAGTGGATGGGAGATCATAGGTTTACCCCAGGTATCACTTCTGTGTCACTGTTAGACATAGGCACAGTATACTAACCTCGAAAAAGGGCATAGCAAAATTCATTTAAAATGGGTGGTGAAAGCCAAACACACTCTGGCTAGGCTTATAAATGCCCTAGGGCAGATAGCCTAGTATGAACCTATGAACCTATATACCTATGGAGGAGTAGTATGGGCAGACATTAGAGTTTCAGACTTCACACACTCCATCACATCCATGCTTCTACACACCCCCCCTCTGTTATTCTCTCCTCCACCTAACATTATGTAAGCAATATCTTGGAGGTATCCTTGTAGTTGAGCCTTTATCCCAGTAGTTTTTATGGCCTGATCCACAGTCCTTGCAGAAGGACATGGGGAGGCATGCTACTGGCATTTGTCAACATGGCCTTGCAATTGTTTTCTGTTTACTGTTAGGTTGTTAGTTGGGACCCCCCTGACATTCCATACATTGGCACTATGGGTGAGGCATGGTCCTTTACCAGAAAAACTGTAGGCCATTTGAGAGTGCTGCAAGCCATCTCTTACTGCATTTCTACATGGGATTGTTGGGGGTGAGGTTGCACACCTGCAGGCTTTAACATTTGAAATGACTGTACTCATGCAGTTACTCTGTTGGCTTCCATTTCATACTGTATTGTGACCTATCATGCAGACAGGAGGCATATCAGTGGAGTAATCATGTTAGATCTTAATAGCATATATTTCACTTTCAGACTTCTTACCCTTCAGAACTGGAATGCAACTGCCAGACCTGTTGTAGTATGTCTGTGTAAGTCTGGGGGGGGGCTGTTCGCCATTGCCATCATTTAGGGGCCTTAGCCCAGCCTTTCTTCATGGTCATCTACACCTGTCCTGCTGGGTGAGGCTGGTGGTGGATATGTAACCCTCATTGACATCCATGTGTGTGACCTATTGACACCCACAGTTCTGCCATCAGCCAAAGCTCCAGTGCATAGCCAGCATCCCCCACTAGATGGCTGTATGGGATGTCCCCCCTGGCAAATGCCTGATACAGCTGTGAGCAATGCCAGACGTGAGAGACATGATAGTTTCCAGGGCTGCCAGCACACACATTCATGATAATGCCCTGGGCATTGCACATGACCTGGCAGTTGATGGAGGGGAAGCCCTTGTGATTTTTGTAGACCCTGCCCCACTCACTGGGTGGTGGTTTGATGGGGATGTGTGTGCAGTCTGTAGCACCAACTACTTCGGGGTATTCTTCTATATGGTGGAAGAGACACAGATGTGTGGTCAGCACCTCACAGGAGGTGGGGAAATATATGTAGTCATTGGCATGTTGTTTCATGGCATCCAGGAACTGGTGAATTACTCTGGATGTTGATGCCTGTGAGACCCCCATGATAGCCCCAGTTGGTCTTTGGAAGTTACGTGTGGCTCGTATTCTTAAGCCTGGACATACCTTGGTATCCACTGGTATGGGTTCCCGTCTATTAATTCTGTGTGTAAGGTATGGCCGGTACAGCTCAGTGATTTGCTGTAGAATGTCCCTGTCCACCCTATAGTGCTCTAATATCTCCAGCTTATGTAAGCCCTGGTAGGTTACCCTGGGTCTGTACACTCTACTCCTTTTCCTCACTGTGGGTCAGTTGTCAGCATTCTCCTCCTCACCACCTTCAATCTCTGGCACATATTGATGCAGTAAAGCAGCAGCAGCCTCTTAAACATATTTAGTTATTTTTGCCAGTTAAAAATCTCCCATCTGTGTGCACCAGTTTTGTAGATTTTGTGGGGGGAAAAAAACAGTCTGTATGGTGTTTACATAGTTTATATTAGTGTGCTGAGCTCCTGCATTTGTAACTGGCTGATTCTGATACATTCCACCTGCCAGCTATGCTAGTTCTCCTTGATTGCCTTTCTACTGCTGTTTCCCCTTCCCACTTCCTCCCTATTTAAGCCCCGAGGTGCGCCGTGCATACCAGGTGTTCAAATGTAAACAGTTCAGCTATTTCCTCTGATTTTTTTTTTAGTCCCGCTGCACGCCATGCACACCCATTTAGCTAATGTAAGCTCTGTTAAGCAGAAATGGGCCTACCTAGATGCGAACACACTCTGCATTTTATGGAATAAGACAATACAGCCTCAGACACACCCCCTTCCTTAGCTGTGCTTAGCTAAGGGCAAACATGGGCCTCAGAGCATCAATGAGCTTACAGCAAGCATGACACACCCCCTTATGAAGTCATTCAGCTCTTATACTTGCACTGTTGTATTCCTACACCTACATGGTTAGGTGCAAGCTGACACTTTGAGGAAATCTGTGATTCAGTGTAACTCCCCTCATTTGCATACCCCCGTGTGTTCATCCTTAGTTACTGCACTTCGATGGACCCTTTCCCCTTGACAACCAGTGCTCCCTCGTATTGTTTATATTCTGCATGCCATTGACTATAATGGCAAAATGCAAAATTATCTTAAAATTGACATTTCTCATTTTTTTTTTTTTTGGCACGTTCCCATTTGCGTGGCACTGCCCTAAGCTTAAATGGATGCGATCTGCCGAAAAAAAAAGTTTAATTAAAAAAAAATAAAAGTTTATTAATACCAGTGGCCTTATATTTGGCCATTGGCCATTGGCATGTGTGTTTGAATGCAATACATGCTTTCCATGAGCTGTCCTACCTCAATTTGCTCAGATGCAGAAATGTATTCCGTTACTAACCGAACATATTTCTGCTCTGACACTGTTCCTGCACAAAGTACGGCGAGCTTCATGGATCACAAAATCACCTAATTTGCATGTTTTTTACCAGCAAATGAGGTGATTTGCATCCTGCATGGCTTTCCATGCAGGAACAGTGTAGGGCTGCTCATGTACATGAAAATGGCACTTTCCTGGATCGCTTGGTGGCCATTTTCAATGCAGGAGCTCCTACACTCTTCCTGCACAGAAAACAGCCATTCCTGAATCCCATTACTGCTTCACTTCAAACTGTACTATCACACTGACAAACAGAACTGTGTGCAAAACAGTAAGCTCTAACCCACCACTGTCCCTATGGTTAAATGTATGAAAATGTACAGCCATATACCTTTATGTTTCTTATTAGTAATATCCCTCACATGTTCTAACAGCCTAGGTTAAAAAAAATAATCCCCCTCCCCCATAAAATGTCTTACAAGGGCATATAACAACATTCTCTATACACTGACCTTTTGACTGTACAGTGTCACACATGTTGTCCAGCTGTAAACCTCATATTTATGGCCCCTATCCCAAAACATGTGTGGGAGTCCAAAACATCAATGGAATGACAACAGGAATGTCAGCACTAAATAATGATAGACCATACCTCTCAACCTCTTACTGCATGACATCTGGACAAAGCCTGGTATATAAGTGGCGGACAGAGGCTGAAACACAGGGCCATATTTGAAATATTTCTGTTATACACTGTGAAAGTTGCTGGTGTTACAGGATTGGTTGCAACATACCCTTTCTGAGGAATATGACATCAGAAACACAAATGGATGTTGCCATGTACTGATAGTAATCAACAGAGAGAATGCCACTGATTTGCCAAGGATAACACCTGTCTGGGAACAGACAAAACACAGCAGGCAAACCTCTGGCCATTATGTGGATAGCCCTACAGTTGAGAGCTATGCAGACAGACTGCATTCTATACAAAACTAGCATGAACACATAAACCCTGTAAAACTAGCAGTATTCAAAGCATATAACAGCAATTCTCACACTCTATCTCTAGATCTGGAACCTTATACAAACATGTTGGCCTGTGTCCACAAGTCTTGTTGTAAGAGGTATTCCTACCTGCTGTCTGTAACACTGTTGCCCCCACACATTAAGGATGTATTCCACACAGGCAAGGTAAAGGGACAATGCCCACATGAACTAGTCATTTATAGTAGTGGGTTGCTATGACATTGGCTATTGGAAGAACTACAAAGCTGCCTGCATGAAATTAGCAAGAGGGGAACACAAATTGGTGCAGAAGCCATCACCTGATCATGAGCATCACCTACAAAAGCCATGTTGCAACCTATTCAAACTAACTTGATCCCTGTAGTGGATAGAGAGACAGAGATAGAGAGATACAGGGAGAAAAAAAAAACAAAAGCAAAATAAATAAATAAATAAATAAATAAATAAATAAATAAAAATAAAAAAAAGCAAATAAAACAAGGAAGGCATAAACTGGGACACAGAAGGGAGCATAATAATAAAACAGGTATGTGAAGCATGTAAGCATGCCATTGAATGTGGTACTTGGTCTGTAATAATGGGAGAGATGATTTTGAAAGAATTATATGTACCAACAAGGCTTGCTGTAATGATGTCCTGCTGAACAACTGCAATGGACATAGCATCTGGCTCTGTCTGCAGTGGGCCATACCTGTCAACTGTACAGATCTTCACAGAATGCCAAGATTTATCCATCATAGTGTTTGGTCTGTTCCTCCTAACATCTATATTATTCTGGCAAATAGCTGGGGATGGAAGTCATGAGGTAATGACAAACACTTGAGTTTCAGACCCCACCAGCTTCAGAACAATCATGGTAATGCAAAATGTATTATGCTATAAACGTCATAGCCTTGTAACAGGCATATTTAAGATCTGTCTCTATTTACTCCCCAATTTTAGGCTTTGTCCAGATTTGATGCTCTAAGAGGTGGAGAGGTAGGGTCACAGCTGAGGAGCCTTACTTACCCTGGGAAAGTACAGCTCACATATGGCAACCACTAGAGTGTCTGTCAAACAGTAATAACTGTGCCACTGCTAGGCCAGTACTAGAGATGTCAATATCCATATGTTACCTGTGACTATGAGTAATATACGTGTTTGTTGTAAATGTAAGCTACCTATATAGGGCATGGGCATAGTAAAGTACTGTTGCAGATGTGTGTGTTAAATTGCATATGATATATTGAATTAATAACATTCAACTGTAGAGTGTTCTGCTGCACAATAGTCACAGTTGTGACTGATATCTATAATACCTACACATATACTTGTGTTATGTCAGCTATATTAATACATTATCAATATTGATTTCCCTGTTGTTACCCATTGATGTGGACCATTGTCCAGAAGTCCTGGTATAACAGGTTGAGAAGTATGACTTGAGCTGCAAGACTGGAAATAGAGTGTGCCATACTTGCATAGAACACAAATGTATACCAGGTATCCCCCGAGCACGTGTATGTATACGTATGTTCAGCTGAAAGGCATAAACATGGGTTACAAGCAGTCTGGAAAACAGGCTGTGCATGTTGCACATGTGTGTAATATCAGTGTCACTGCATACAACAACATAAAATGTGTAGAGCTACTGATTTTTGCATTGCCATGTCACTGATATGGGTACTACAGTAGGCATGATTATCAGGTATTAATCAGAGAAGTGTACAACTTTGTTATGACCCACTGTCCATGCCTACCACCAACAACTATATCAATACCCATATACACTGGATATCCAAAGTGTAAACAAGTGCTATATGCCAATGAGACCACAGAAAATCTATTCAAAATGTTTGTCACCTCAAATGTGACCCATAACTTGTACAATTCTATTGAAAAATAAACAAAGCTGTTTCAAGGAAGGTGACCAACCATTGCCAAGTGAAGATGTGTCACGATGTTAGAGTACAAACCAAGACAAAAGGATGCTGTAATCATCTCAGCAGGTGTTTACACAACATATCAGTTTAAGGATGTGCACACACATTCAACTGGCTTACTGTACTATTATTTCCCATATGTTTTCACAGAACAGATTGTTATGTTTTCAATTGAATTGAGCAGGCTATAGGTCACATTACAGATGGGGATTGTGTTGAAATTAGCTTTTGTGGGGTCATGTTTCAATTGCACAACTCCCAGGCATTGCAACAGGGGTGTGTATACTTTATATCCACTGCAGCTATATGGAATCAGCAGTACCTGACCTGTACAATCAGCCTCCACCAATGATACAGTAATCCCCCTTGGTGGACAGCAGCAATACACAAAGCACATAATAGGCTGCTATAGTGGCTGTACAGGGACACATAGGTGCAGACCGCAACTTGGAAGCAAGTACACATCTATCTGAGCAAGCATGTAGGGTCACAGGTGACTTCCTGTAAGGCTGAATATGACTATAAATCAGACATATCCACACCACCAAGGCCAATTGCAACAATGTCTCCACATATGTAGTCAGTCTCAGAGGCAGTAACACAACTGAACCTGTACTGGGGGTAAAGCAGATCTCATACACACATGCCATGGATACAGGCAACCTGCATCAGACAGGGTAGGTGGGAACAGTGCCACCCTGTCCACAACATTTGTACAGGGGGATATGCACATCAACCACTCTCCTGCCCTCATCATTGGTGAGCATGTACATAATGCCTACTGGTGGCAACAACAGCAAGTCTCCATGAGGCATGAGAACATCACAATCTGCCTCCTACTTGAACTCAGGCATGTGCTCACAGCTCCATCACACAGTACAGTCAAATACAGACTTGCCACCATCCACGCACCATCCATATGGAAGATGGCCACTGTCATCCCTCTACACAGAAATGAATGGAGAATAGAGGATTATGCAATAAAGTGTCCAACATTGGGGGAGCTGGACAGGTCAGGGCCAGGAGTATAATGCAAGATGCCAAAGCCATGACAGTTTACAGTGTTATGGTATAGTCTGGATTATTTGCAAGTAATATCAACTGTTGATGTTGAAGTGGACAACCATATGAGGTCCTGTGACTTTTTTTCCTGTTTGTGTTTTCCCAGGTAATATGCAACATGCACTGCTGCCAGCATTGACCAACACAGAGAATGACACCATCATACAATATGTCATACAGCATTACAACATATTATTCAGGTGTAGAGTCCAGGATATGCAGGAGAGGACCGTCCTGTGGAACGAGCTCATCCACAGGGTAAACGATGGCCTGCACAGATGAAATTATGAGCAGGTGCGGCATCATTGCACTGACCTCATCCACCATGCCCATCAGCATGCTGCTGCTGTTGCAAGGGACCGGCTAGCCACAGATGGGGGTCAAGCCATCCAGTCCCCACTGACACATGCTGAGGAGCTCCTCACCAGCCTTGGGGCACCCGCCCACTGGACAAGCTATCAAACTGAAGACAGCATTGTGGAGGTGGGTGCCACCCACACAATGGATGAGAAGCATGCAGGTAAAGCCCCAGTGCAAATTACTAGAACACTGTTGTTTACCCATTTTTATCTGTAAAGTATCTACATGCATATGTCAGATAAGATAGTCTGTTGCTGGAGTGTAGTATTGCACAGATTTGCATAATCCTTTATTATTGGGGTTTGTACTGTTGATGTGCTGAAATGCTGCTTCCACCCTGTACCAATGTCACAGGTGTGGCTACTGACAATACTTCTCTCACACAACTATTTAGATCCCTCTGGTACACAACTGGGACAGCAGCCTGTAGCTGGTGAGTATGTAGTTGTTTTGTTCATGTTTGCCAATACACCGGCCATGTTAAGGCCATGCTATTTGCCATGCATGCATTTAAAACACCTACCCATAATGCATGCTGTACATGTTAATTTTTGTTGGTGTTAACTGCACTGCATCACAGTGGTCACCATGATGGCATATGTGAAGGGTATGTAAGATTCCTGCAGTATACCTCACAACCTTTCAGAGCAAGATGTGGGGACAGAGATAAAATTGTGGGACAAATGGCCTACAGTAGGGACATGTATGAAACATTACCCTTATACAGTGGATACAATAATGTATACACCACTATTACATTTGCAACTATTTCTGATATATACAATGGCAGACCACAATAACACATTCCACACCTTTTACAACCTGTAATGTGATCTTAACATGAGCAATTAATGTGTAATATGGAATCCTATGTTAGGACAACAAATATGATGTATACAAGCCTTACAAAACTCTGGAAGCATATGGGTGCGCACAATCCAAATAACATATTGTGGAGGCAGCTTGTGATGTACTGACAGCATCCACTCTTCTTGTTTACACACCTGCCATCAAGTACAGGGCCTCAATGTCACACCAAGTAATGGTCTGTTGTCCAAGAAGTATGTCCATGACATTTGCCCGTCACCTGCAATAGAGCCAGCCATGGCTTGCACATATCTTACAAAGCATGAAATGGATCCCATATCTGAAAGGTAGCAGTCAGGAGTGGGAAAAGTAACCTTACCTCACCATTGCATATACCATGGCTAACAGTGCAGACAGTCATCTAGAGGTGTATTAAATATGGGACAACAGTAATATAGAAAATAAACAGTTGTCCATCCAAAACAGATGACAAAACCTGTTGCAAACTTCCCAGAGACATGCAACAACACTGAGGGAGCTGCAGGAATGTCTAGCAAGTGCTGCCTTTGCAGTACCTGTGTTGACAATCACCTGGATTCTGCATAAGTGTGGCCTATTGGTTAGGGTAATCAGACGGAAGATTTGTCCCACATGAAACATCATCCAGTGCTCTGTACAGGTAGCATAAGCATAACATCAAGTCTCCCAAAGGCATGTGTTGCAATGTGTAATGGTGTCATGAGACCAAGGCTCAAACCTACAGACAGTATTCATAAAGATATGTGTGGTGCACAAGCAACACCTCACTCCACCTCAGGGTCACCATCCCCAACTTTTAGCTTGCTGGTGCCAGTGTACACCTTTAGGGTTGCTGTTCATTAGCTGGAACTAGGCCAGTAGACATGGTGGGTGGAATTTGGAACGCTGAAAAATAACACTTGTGTGGCCCATAGTTGTCTGACATCTGCAATAAGGCTGAGGATGGGGAGGGTTTCAGCTTGAAACACAACAGTAAACTGAAACATACATCCAAAGCTAGCTAATGGCTGTATCTGAACACAGTCAAGCTTATGAATTGTGCCAGACATAACCCAGATTTTACAGCAATAGTGAAGCCACTGTGTGACCTCCAAGGGCTGTGCACATGAGCAGGCATTGCAATCTGGCAGAATTGGGGGATCTTTGTAGGGCAGACAGACCAAATAATGCCAAGTGAAGATGGGCCATGGTAGTATACCCCTTCCAGGAATAGTGACTGCTGTAGTTCACTTAACAGGTGCTTCAACAAACCATTGTGTTAAGGATGTGCACACTTATGCAACCCACATATTGTACGCATCTCATTCAGCATCTCTATGACTAACACATTTGTTTGATACTGCATTGGATTGCACAGGGCATATGTTACATATCAGATGTGTATAATGTTATCAAATGCAATATTGTGGCCCCATTGCATATCATAGAAGAGGCTGGCATGTCACCAAGAGTGTGTACACTCCTCATATCGACGTTAAGCTTTGAAGGTTGTCATTGTAACTGGATTTTATTGCACAGACATGCACTGCTGATGACGAGATCTGCAAATCAAAGCTCATGCATTAATTATTAACATCAGTCCTCATATCATCCCAGTTATGTGTCAGACAAACACATAGGGGCTGTGAGCAACAGAGCAAACATAACTGCCAGACATCTACATATTCAACAAAGATCTGTACACTTGTGAGGTATGGTGCACAGTACATGCCAGCGCATTGTACATGTGCACAGCAATAATGTGTACATGGGTGCAGTGTGTTCCAAGGGAAAGCGCATCACCTACTAACACAACTCATGCATTACAGAGATGTATAATACTGGTAACAAGGATTATGAATGGCTGCAGTGCATGCTGTTGAGGGCCATATGTCATGCATGTCAACTGTTGGGTAATGAGAGGTCTGTGTAATAACTTTGTGCAACCTCACGTGTAAGTGTGTGTGTGTGTGTGTGTGTGTGTGTGTGTGTGTGTGTGTGTGTGTGTGTGTGTGTGTGTGTGTGTGTGTGTGTGTGTGTGTAGAAGTAAACCATAACATACATGTCTTAATTTAAATGTCTGATTTGCCCCTCTCAGGTGGCGAGGTGGGTCTGGGTCCCTCCTGCAGGCAAATTGATGTTAGTGTCCATACAGGGTCTGACAATGATAATAGGCATAGTGAGGCACAGGCAGGGTTGTCAGTGACTGAATCTGTGCCATTGGTTGGCATCCTACATTTATCCACCCAATCCCCGCACACAGTCATAATGCCCACACATACCTCATCACCAGTGGCCATAGATGCACAGTTGGCAGGTGGTGGCATGTGGCAGGAAAGCGTGGTGACTATGGCAAGTGTGTCTGTGCACAATAGCCATAGCTGGATGATCGGTGAGGTCCCATACAGGCAAATGGACAGGGGTGCTCATATGAGGGCTGCTGGCCATCATGCCCCTGGCAGAAGTATCACAGCAGATGTCATGAGGCGCATGTTTTGGGCCATCATGGAGGCACAGGCATGTATGGAACATTACATCAGAGATAGTCTGAGGCTCTAGAGGGTTACTTTTCCTGCTGTACGTTACTACGTCTATGATCATGCAAGTGCCCACTGTTATTTTGCAGAGGTCATGAACAGATGGTTGGGTGAGATGGTGGGAATCCTTGACCATGTGGTGCCTGTGCTAGAGCATTTTCTGGGAGTAGGGTATTGGCCATGTGGACGTAGGTCAGCAACACCAACAGGTGGAGGTCTACATGGACATGCAACATCTCACTCCCACTCCTGTAATGGCAGTACCAGCACCAGCACTGCAGGGGGGTGCTGTCCACACCACAACACAGCAGGACACATGCACATGGTCCTGGCTGGTCCCAAAAGGAATATGGATCCAGCGAACAATTGTAATCGTCAGGAGAGAGTACCATACCTTGGCTTCTGCCTGATGGTGCCCGTGCATCCCCTGGCAGTGCAGTTCCCATGTCCATGGCAGGACACAGTGAACTGTACACCCTGCCATGTACAGTCCACAGCTGTCCAACATACCCCTGTATAAGACAGCCACATGGCAGACCTGTGTGGATACATACACACACACATCACCAACGCAGCTAGGGCACATCCATACCTACACACACACCATGTCTGCACAGGCTATTTAATAAACAACCCCCTAACCCACACACATGATGTCAAACAAATGGCTCATCCTAGGCCTCTGGAAAACCCACAACACATCCTGTGCATATGATGATACCTGTGCCACATCCCTGTCATCCATACCATCGATGCAGGGAGATGCTAATATGATTCTGATGCACAGGGTGAATGTACTAAAGTTTAGCAATATAATGCTGTTTAAAGTGTTGTCAGCTGGGATGTTTAATACTCACATGTCAGGGTATGTAGCTGTCCAGCCATGATGCATTATTGCTGTTATTAATACTGACTAAATGTGGTCTCCATAATGCATTCTGTTTGTGTTCTAGATGTCTGTGTGTCAGGAGGATGTTAGTCTGCTGTCCTTTCCTACAAGGGGTGTGACACTGTGACAACATGTTGACTGTTTCATATCCCAGGTACAGCTGAACACAAGTAACAGGTCTGTATAACAGTTAATGCATGTGCCACATGGCTGATAGGTCTGAGGGGTGTATACAGGTGAGTGCATGGTGGCTGATGTAAGCAGCTCTTCTACAGTGGACAATGATAAGTGCACTGGGTGGCACACACCAAATGTATGTGAATAACACACACACAGAGTCTTTTGTGTTTATGCAATACACAGAGAATGCTGTTAACATGGATGTACTTCATTTTGCAGGTAACTCATTTTTTCCTATGTAATTCCACCAAGACCAAATTGCCAAAACATCACATCAGTAAATAATCAGTTCGCCAAATTTAATTTAATTGAAAATGGTACTGGCAGGGTACATGTCCTTTTCTCCAATGTAGTGCAATCCTGGAGTTGGTATACATAGGTGTGCTGCTGTGGGGGGCTTTGGAGGGTGTGGAGAGGTGCAGAACCATACATAGTGTGATTAACAACTACTTAACCTCTTAACATAAACTGGACAGTATAACAGCACACTAAGTTGGGGGCTACGCACAATACCCCCAATGTGGGTGTCTGTGCCCACAACAGCCACAACCAACTATATATACCAATTCCAATATTGCTGTACAGCTGTACAGTGAGGAAAAGGGCATTTACACATCCATTACTAGTTTTAATGGAATGAATTTCCACAAGATGATTGCTTTTCAAAGTTACCTGTTGCCAGTTAGTTCTCAGACAAATGATCTCCTAGAAATATATTTTCTACAAACTGAAGTAGATCCCTTCATATGCATACATACTTACTTGGCAACACTGAGATTAAAACCCCTACCTAGGTACTTATTGCTATTAATGTGTTTGGCCTTAATTGCACACACCACAGAGCTTGTAAGGTGAGGTGTGTCCCGAGCTTCCTGTAAAGTGAACAACATCACCAGGCCTTGTACAGTATGGTAATGGGGATGTACTGGTTGTCACTGGACAATACATAGCATAACATACTGACATATACACATTGACAAACACATACAGTCATTGACACATTTGGCAGACCTGGGTTTAGCAGTGCTGACTACCTTGTCAGTACAGTCATAGACACATTTGGCAGACCTGGGTTTACCAGTGATGACTACCTTGTCAGTACCGTCATAGACACATTTGGCAGACCTGGGTTTACCAGTGCTGATGACCTTCTCAGTGAGTCCATGCTGTTACAGAGTTTTTGCACACAGTGCATGTATTATTGGGCTAAAGAGTGTCATCCGTTATCTGTATGGTTGATGGTAACAGCGATCCTCATACAGTTGTCCTTGTGACATGTACTGGGGGTACCATGATGTAAAGACAGTATACCCAGCGCCTCCACTCCGCATTGAATATTGAACTCACTGAAACCCATGATAATGCTCTGACATACCCACAATCACACATTTACCAGGACTGCAATACAAACCCTTGTCTATATAATTATTGCTACTACAGGGATATGCATTTATTGCACATGCCAGAGGGATAGTAGGGTGAGAGTTTTGTCATGGCTCTCCTAATGTCAGCAACACCACCATCCCTTATAATGTATGGCAAGGTTTACTGTATTTGGAGAATGAGGCCTCAGAATGCTGTCTCCTAGGATGCACTGGGCATCACACATGACCTGTCAGTTGATGAAGGGGAAGCCCTTGTGGTTTATGTAGACACTACCCCGCTCATCCGGGTGGTGCTTTGATGTGTATGTGTATGAAGTCTATAGCTGCCACTACCTCAGGGCACTGCTATGCAGTGGAAGAGATGGATATTGCTGTTCAATGCCTCATTGGTGTTGGGGAAATATATGTGTTCACTGGCATGTACTGACATGGCATCCAGGAACTGGTGGAGTACCCTGGATGCTGATGCCTGTCAGATTCCCGTGATATCCCCAGTTGGCCTTTGGAAGGTACATATGGCTAGTATTCTTAAGCCTACACATACCTTGGTAGCCACTGGGATGGGTTCCACTATGTTGGTTCTGTGTGTATGAGGCAGAGCCGGCACAGCTCAACAATTTGCTGTAGAATGTCCCTGTCCACCCTATAGTGCTCCACTATTTCCAGCTCATGTAGCCCCTTGTAGGTTACCCTGGGTCTGTACACTCTTCTCCTCCTCCTCACTGTGGGATGGTCATCAGTATTCACATCCTCACCACCCTCAGCCTCTTGCACATATTGATGTATGAGAGCGACAGCAACCCCTAACATTTTTTTAGCTTTGACAGGTAAATTTTTTCCATCTGTGTACACTGGTGGTGCAGAGTTTGTAGGAAAAAACAGACTGAAAGGTGATTGCATAGTTTGTAGTAGTGTGCTGGGCTGCTGCCTGTATAATTGGCTGATTCTGATACATTTCACCTGCCAGCCATGCTAGTTCTCTTTGATTGCCTTCCTACTGATGTTTTCCCTTCCCATTGCCTTCTCGTTTAAGCCCCAAGGCATGCTGCACATAACCAGTGCTCAGATGTGTACAGTGCTGCTATTTCCTGTGTTTTTTTTTTTGTTTGTTTTGTTTTTATTTAAAACCCGGTGTATGGTTGTATACCCGTTTAAGCAAGGAAAACAGTGCTCACCAATGTGAGACACACCCCCTTCCTTAGCTGTGCATAGCTAAGGGCAAACACAGGCCACTAAGCTCCAATAAGCTTACATCATGCATGACACATCCCCTTATGAGATCATCCACCTCTTATACTTATACAATGGTGTTGCTGCACCTAGACGGGTGGGTGCAAGTTAACACTGAGAGAAAATCTGTGATTCAGTATCACTCCCCTCATTTGCATAAAATAGAATGCTAATTCATAGTTACCACACTCACATTGAGCCTCCCCCCCAGCAACCAATATTCCCTGGTATTGTTGTCTTATGAATGCCATTGACTATTATGTCAAAATGCAGATTTGGGTATAAAAGCTTATCCCCCCCCTTTTTTTTTTATTTTCATGGCGATCCCATTTGCGAACTGTTGCCCTATGCTTCAACGGCTGAGATCAGCCAAAAAAAAATAAAACTTGTTTTTTATAAAATTTCACCTATTTTTCATGGCAATATATTTGGCCATTGGCATGCCTACTACATAGAATACATGTTTTCTTCCGAGCTGTCATGCCTCCATTTTGTTATTTGCAGAAATATATTCAGTTAGTAACCAAATACATTTCTGCAGGTTACACTGTTCCTGCAAAGATGCCTGTCTGCTTCCTGGATTGCTAATTCAACTCATTTGCATGGTTTTCACCATCAAATGAGGAAATTAGCATATGGCAGTGGTGTCCGTGTGGGAGTAGTGTAAGAGCGCACATTCACGTCTTGGGGACTCGATCCTGGATCACTTGTCAGCCATATTGTGTGCATCAGCTCTTGTACTATTCCTGCACTCTGTGCAGAGCTTGCTGAATCCCCGGATTCACAAATGGATATTTTGTGTGCAGGAACAGTGTAGGAGCTCCTGCATAGCAAATGGCTGCCGAGCGATCCAGGAAAGTGCCGTTTTCACATGCACAAGCAGCCCTACACTGTTCTAGCATGTAAAACCAGAAAATATGCAAATCACTTCATTTGCTGGTGAAAACCATGCAAATGCGATGATTTTGCTAGGTGATTTTGTGATCCACCAAGCTGATAGGTCTCTGTGTGAGAACATTGTCTGTGCAGAAATGTATTCAGAAAATAACTGAGTACATTTCTGCAACTGACAAAACAGAGGCATGACAGCTCATGGAAAAGCATCTATTAAGTACATTAGACATGCCAATGGCCAAATATAAGGCCTTTGGCATTGAAAAGTGATTAATTATTATGAAAGGGCAGCAGCTGTGCAAATAGGATTGTGCCAAAAATAAAAAAAAACATAGGAAAACTGAATTTTAAGTTAAATCTGCATTTTGCTTTTATAGTCAATGGCATGAAGAATGTAAACAATACCAGGGAGCACTGATTGTCATGTGGAAAGGGTTTGTGTTAGTGCAGTAACTAATGACATACACACTGGGGTATGCAAATCAGGGGAGTTATACTGAATCACAGATTTCTTCAAAGTGTCAGCTTGTACCTAACCGTGTAGGTGCAACAATACAACAGTGCAAGTGTAAGAGCTGAATGACTTCATAAGGGGGTGTGTCATGCTTGCTGTAAGCTCTGTGGCCTGTGTTTGCCCTTAGCTAAGCACAGCTAAGGAAGGGGGGTGTCAGATGTGCCTGAACAGTGTGTACATAGCCTAAATGGGTGTATGCACCATGCACCGGGATTTAAAAAAAAAAGAGGAAATGGCAGCATTGTATACATTTGAGCACTGGGTGTGCGTTGCACACCTCAGGGCTTAAATAGGTAGGAACTGGGAAGAGGAAACATCAGTAGGAAGGCAATCATGGATAACTATTATAGCTGGCAGGTGGAATGTATCAGAATCATTCAATTAAATATGCAGCAGCCAACCACGCTACTATAAACTATGCAAACACTCTACAGACTGTTTTTTCCCAAAAACTCTACACCACCGGTGTACACAAATGGGGATTTTTAACTGGCAAAACTAACTAAAAATGTTAGAGGTTGCTGCTGCTTTACTCCATCAATATGTGCTAGAGACTAAGGGTGGTGAGGAGGAGAATACTGACAACTGGCCCATAGTGAGGAGGAGAAGAAGTGTACAGACCCAGGGTAACCTACCAGAGCCTGCATGAGCCGGAGATAGTAGAGTGTTATAGGGTGGACAGGGACATTCTACAGCAAATCATTGAGTTGTGCTGGCCATGGCTCACACACAGAACTAATAGAGGGGAACCCATCCCAGTGGATACTAAGGTATGTGTAGGCTTAGAATACTAGCCACAGGTACCTTCCAAAGACAAACTGGGGATATCATGGGGGTCTCATAGGCATCAGCTTCCAAGGTACTCCACCAGTTCCTGGATGCCATGACACAACATGCCAATAAGCCCATATATTTCCCCATCACCTGGGAGGCATTGACCAGATGTATGCGTTTTTTTCTACCGTGTAGCATAATAACCTGAAGTAGTTGGTGCTATACACTGCACACACATCCACATCAAAGTATACACCCAGCGAGCAGGGTAGGGTCTACATAAACTGCAAGAGCTTCCCCTCTACCAACTGCCAGGCCATGTGTGATGCTCAGGGCATTATAATGAATGTGTGTGCTGGCAGCCCTGGAAGCTATCATGACTCCCTCATCTGGCATTGCTCACAGCTGTATCAGGCGTTTGCCAGTGGGGACATCCCATATGGCCATCTAGTGGGGGGTGCTGGCTATGCACTGGAGCCGTGGCTGATGATACCCATCAGAAATGCACACACACCTTAACAAGAACACCATAATGAGGCACACTCACAAACCATGATCATTGTAAAGCATGTGCTTGGTATGCTCAAGTCATGGTTCCACTGTCTTGACATATCCAGTGGAGCCTTGCATCTCCAGTTACATGTATACAAATGTTCATAGTATGTGCCATGCTATGCAATATGATCCTGTAGAAACAGCTGCAGCAGGAAAAGCACGGGGCAGGACCACACAGCTCCCCCACTATTGTCAAGACCAGCACAGGCACAGAGGGACTCGGAGGAAAAACATCCTGAGCCTGCTACTGTAGGCAGAAGGAGACATGCCCAGTATGCCCATGCCTTGGCAATGAGGCAATGCCTAGCAAACACACTGACACTGTAGGGACCCAGGGACTTATATCTCTCTCCAACTTGCACATACAGTAAAAGGGATGCCAAACATGACACTACCTGAACTTTACCATGTATAGGGAGTGTACTATGTGCATCCAACATAGTCAGCCCTCCAGCACCATCCTCAATACTGGCCCAGCAACAAGTTAAGTCACCCTTCCTATCAATTACTGAATGGAGTAGTATGTTCTCATACTTGTATGTATGATATGGATGCAAGCATGCAAGAAAATTGGGTGGCTGAATGGGATAGCAACAGACAGCTATATGGGACAGCAGGAAATTCAGAGCAAATACTGATGTCAACATATTAGGCAGCACTACAGAAGGTGACAACCCCCACCGCGATACATGTTATGGCCCAAATAACTGTGGGTGTCAACAGGTCACACATTGATGTCAGTGAGGGTCACATACCCACCATCAGCCTCACCCAGCAGGGCAGGTGTGAATGATTATAAAGAAAGGCTGGGCTAAGCCCCCCAAATGATGGCAATGGTGAAGATCCCCCACCAGACCTACACAGACATACTACAACAGGTCTTGTAGTTTCATTCTAGTTTTGAAGGGTAAGAAGTCTGAAACTGAAATTTATGCCATTAAGATCTAACATCTACTGATATGCCTCCTGTCTGCATGATAGGCCACAATACAATATGAAATGGAAGCCAACAGAGTAACCAAAATACCAGTCCCTATTGCAAATGTTTAAAGTCTGCTGGTATGGACCGCCCCCCACAATCCCACATAGAAATCCAGTAACAGATGGCATGCAGCACTCTCAAATGGCCTACAGTCCTCTGACAAAGGCTCATGCCTCACCCATAGTGCCAATGTAGGGAATGTTGGGGGTCCCAACTAACAACCTAACATAATAAACAGAAAACAAATGCAAGGCCATGTTGACAAATGCCAGTAGCATGCCTCCCCATGTCCTACTGCAAGAACTGTGGACCAGGACACAAATACTACTGGGATAAAGGCCTGACTATAGGGATACCTTGGAGATATTGCTTACATAATGTTAGGAATAGGAGAGAATAACAGAGGGGGCTGTAGAAGCATGGATGTCATGGAGTGTGTGAAGTCTGAAACTCTAATATCCACCCATGCTACTCCCTGACTGCAAACCCATGAATGAATAGCCACAAAACTGCTTGTAAACCACAATGTGAAGGTAAACTGACCAGATATATGAGTCCTGCCTCTGAATAACATGGATGTATCTGTACAGCTGAGAGGTATAGCCTGAGCCTGATATGGCCATTCCATAAAGTTGAGAAAAGCACAAGGAGGGGATTCCCAGCCAGCATATTAACAAGGTGTTGGACCATTTACACAGAACCAGAAGTCTATTGTCTAGTAGCTTCCTCTCCACAGTGTCAGGTGTGTGCCAGAATGTGTAGTCTATATGCCTCAGAATATTGGTCTCACCTTCATTCATCTTGTATTTTCCTGGTAAATAACTGTGAGCAAAGAATGATAACTGTCAGTAGTTGATGACATGATACATCACAGTGTAAAACAGTACATATGTCAGAAAAGCTATGCTACAACCAAACATGTCACACAAGCAGCACAGACAGCAATAGTTACAGTATCCCCTGTATTGTGTTTCCATATTTTCAACCTATCTACAGATATCCTGCAGAAACAGTTTGCTAGGTGTAGCTGTAGCACACAAAACCTTGAACTGGAGTCCAACCCTCCCTGGAATGGATGCATGCACTCAATATAGTAGGTCATACTGGGCATACTCCTACACTTGAAATGAAGCTGATGTCTCACAACACAGTGGACTACATATATCATTTATTCGCAGCTGTCTGTGCACACACACTAAATTGTACACCATTGATACTTCAAACAGACATTGGACGGGAATACTCACACACTTCTAAGGCCAACATAATATAATATGTCAAACATGCACACACAGAGACGTGAGGAAGAAAAAGACAGACAGTGACAGAGAAAATCCCATTATAAGGCCTTTCCCACTCAGTACACATCCCATTGGCCTATATCACATGATGTGCTGATGTCATTCACTGTAGAAATACCTTTCGTTAGCCCTCAACCCTATAATCTCAGTGGTGCTTGTGATAACTGTGTAACACTACAGTACAAATAAATATCCATGTAGCAGTTATAATCTCAGTCCTGTCAAATGTCCTATCAAATGTAAAGTTGTGTGTGAGAGAGAGAGAGTGTGTGTGTGTGTGTGTGTGTGTGTGTGTGTGTGTGTGTGTGTGTGTGTGTGTGTGTGTGTGTGTGTGTGTGTGTGTGTGTGTGTGTGTGCGCGCGCATGCGTGTGTGTTTCTAGATGAATGTAGTTGAGGCCATTCTTACTCACTAAACTTACCTTACCCTTCCTTCAGCACTGCTGCTGATGTCACTCACCTTCAAAGATACCTTTGGGCAACTCTCCAACATATACGCTCTGTGGTGCTTGTGATAACTGTGTAATACTATAGTTATGCAGGAGCTCTAATCCTGGTCCTGGCAACTATGAAAATGTCTGCATGAGAGAGTGTGCATGTGTGTCTTTGTAGAGGCCTGATTTTGTGGTCATTCACACTTACTACACTTTCCTTACCCTCCATTAGCACTGCTGCTAATGTCACTCACCTATGGACATCTCTCCAGCATATAAACTCTGTGGCATGTGTGATAAATGTAAACAATGTAGCAGCAATAACTGCATAATTAGGGGTCTGAATCTTATTCCTGGCAAGTGTTTATGTGTGTGTACATGTATATGTACGTACCTTAAAGATTTTGGCCCCATGTGCACCCAGTACACTTCTCGGTGCCTGATATTAGCAGTCCTGCAGATATCATTAACCTTAGAAGTACCTGTTGGAAGCCTTTAACCATATAAGGTCAGTGGTGTGTGTGGTAAATGTGTAACCATAATGGTCTGAAAATATAGTTAGATAGAGATTTGAACCTCACTCCTGGTAAATGTAAATATGTGTGTGTAGGGTAAAATATTTTGTGAAATATCTCATCCACTACATCACTCAATGCCAGTATTTACAAGGGCTGGTGATGTTCTCCACCTTAGAAGTACCTTGGGACAGCATCCATCCTATAAACTCTGTGGCGAGCGCAATAAATGTGAAACTCTATTGTAGCAATACATAGCTATGTAGGGGTTTAAAACTCAGTACTGGCAAGTGTGTGGATATTGGTGTGATTGTGTAAAAACAGGATCCATTGGGGGGTGAGTTTTGCTAAATTATTATATTGAGGACCTAGTATATGTCCCAATGTCCACATTACAAGGCCAATAGTTGTCAAAAACCGTAAAGGTTGGTGTACACAATCCACAGCCCTAAATGTCTAGTGCCATGTGCAATGACTATGTGACAGTATGGATTAGTGAACAATATAGGCAACCGTTCTAATACTCAGAGACTACTCTCCACCCAAGAATCATACACAAATACACTTGACTAGGCAGCCACCACTATATTGGTAGTTCTCCCGCAAATTGCCTCGGATAGTACCCACGGTGTGATTGCAGTGGATTACATGCCTGTTGACCACAACAGTGTCACTGACATCAGAGAGTAATTTGATGTGTTACATCTCCTGACTGAGTGCGTGTTATCCAGCAAGTAAAAGGACATGGCACCCTGTTCCATCCACTCAGTAGCCCAATCAATGTGTACAGTGGCCCTTTTGCCATGTTCCCCACTGGATGCCTGAAACAACTGTAAAGTCTGCAACTGTATCCCACAAAGGGAATAGCATGACTTATACACATGCACTGTATGGACAGATGCCAATAACTCAAAGGAATCCCCATATCATACTGTCTATGTAGGTGCAATCACTACCTCAGTTACATAGCCAGCTCTCACCAAACGAGGCCAGGAATGCTACTTCTGAAGATACCAATCTGTCCACACAGCATGCCCCAGAGACCTCAAGCACACTTCCACACTGCAAAGAACATGCATGTGGGACATGTGCACAACCCAGACACTGTCCATGTTATGTAATATAAATTACATACATGTGAAGCAGTGCACATCACTGGCCACCCACAATAGAAATCTGGATGAGTGGATGGTGAATACAATACACACACCTGGAGACCACTCAAGTGACTATACTCCTGAGCCACACTGTGGACTATTTTCATGTGGCTCAATGCCAGGGTATTCCCTTGGGCTAGCCTTGAAGAGCCTTCAGGACCATTCAACTAGTACACACCTATGAATCAATGAGCCTATGGATGTCACTACTGTCAAGTGTGTGTGTGTGTGTGTGTGTGTGTGTGTGTGTGTGTGTGTGTGTGTGTGTGTGTGTGTGTGTGTGTGTGTGTGTGTGTGTGTGTGTGTGTGTGTGTGTGTGTGTGTGTGAATAGTAATCTCAGTGTGCTTAGTTGATGAATGTCCCCTGTGGCTGTGGTTATTAGCAATCGGAGGTGTGTCCACACCACAACACATACCATTCTCCATTCAACAACAGATATTGTAAATCAATATATACCTATGTACAACCCTCAGCCCTACAATCTGTGAGGCATGCGCAATCACTGTATTACAGACCTGGTTTTGCTGCCAGGCAACATCCTAGTGATACACAGGTGCCTAGAATGGAAATGGGATATAGCATGTGAGAACACATTCAGTCAACACTTCACTTGTGTTTGGAGTGAGGGTTAAAGCTGGCAATGAATGTGTTGCCAAGACTGTGACCAACATCTGTTGCCTCAGGATAGGTATTAGCATTGTGCAGTAACTTGCAGTACTTGTATTTAATGCTGTGAAGGTTTTTGATGTAACTATCAAAGGCTGTTGCGACTGTTATCAGTGTCTGCTGCACAACTGCCATCATAGATACCTGTAGGGGATTCCCTAAGGGATCCAAAATTGTGTTTGAGGCTAAAAAGGGATTTCAACAGTCATGGGACACCAACTTTCTCTGCAACAGTGTCCTCCTTCTGATTTACTCTTTAGTAAAGGCAGGGAACCATCACATTGTCTCCCAGTGTTTGGAGGAGAGTGTCTGGGTTCTCTTGGCTCTGGCTAGTACCATGCATTCATGTACCTGTTTGTAGAGTGCCTATGTGGATGATTCCACAGTCATGCAGCTATTGTCCATTGCCATGGGTGCAGTGAAGTCATCTACCCCTATTTTCATGGCTGCAAATTCAACTTTGGAGAGGTTTTGCAAGGTGATTACCTTTGTGGGGGGTGTAGTTTACATGTTGAGTTTCATGTTGATTACAGCCTGTGTGAATCTCACCATGCAGGGATCAACATCTGTGCATGAGCAACAGTCCCATCTTTAAGTAGGTAACACATGTCAAGGTTGTTGCATCCTCTACTGGGGGTCCTTATGAGCTGGTCCAGGGCAATGGAAATAATGAATCCCAGATGTTTTGGGACATTGTACTGGTTCTTATCTACTTTCCCCAGGTGATGGAGGGGTAGTTGAAGACTCATACTATGTCAGCGTTGCATTGGAAAATCATAGATGGCAGAAGGTTGAGGAATGTGCATTGACTGTCTAGGGACATATATGTGGACCCATAGCAGGCTATGATATGGATTGCATTATTACCCCAACACAGTTGTGGAGGTGTGGTGTGGTCCATGTTTGAGGGCTGGCAGCTGTGGAATGCATCATAGCCTGATACTGCAGATCTGCTGTCTGCTGCTGTGAACCACCTCTCCATTACAGCAGAGATGTGTCCTCCACTCCGACTGCTATGAGTGACTGCATCCTGACATTTAGATGTCTACTGTTGAGCAGTATGACCCTCAGATTGCATACATGTGTAGATTTTATGGTGGTAATAGCATTAAAAACACTGCCTAATAAGGCATCATGAGGTGACAAGACACTTAGCCAGTACCTAGAAACTCAGTGGTGACAGATGTAGGACATCTGTGGCAAGTCATTGGGTTCTGTCAATCATGTTATCCCAAGCAGAGAGGTACTGGATCCACTGAGAATGACACATAACACATAAGCCGATGTTGCAGTCAATCATCTGTTGATAGTACTGCAGCATCATTCTGGGTGGCAGAGGTACACTGCCCAAGGCTACCTTCACACCTGCCTGGACCATATAATCAGAGTTCAACCATGTCTCTTGTTATGTAGTCCAGGGAGGTGTGTCCCAAGTCATTCATACCCACATGGATACAGAGTGATACTCATAGTTGTCATGGAGTACCATGACTGGCTGTGTCATGTGTTGGATGCTGGCATGTGATAGATATTTGGCTGTCACCTGCTACATACTATACTTAGTGAGTGGGATATGTGTGTGCCTCAGTATTGAGTTCTCCATAATCACTGTATTGTGCAAGGTGGTTAGCCTTAAGAACTTAGGTTGTGGGGCAAACTGTGTAGGTTAAATATGTGTCCCTTGGCATGTGCCATGTCATTGTGTCTGAGTGGATGTCTGTCTTGCTGTTCTGTGCAGTTTGGGTAAATGTCCATTGAGTGCCTCTGGGATGGCGAGTGTGTGGCTTTTCACTGTATGTCATGGCTGTCAAAGTGGGTGTCATGGTGAGCTATGTGTTCCACATGGTGTGGTGCAGGTGTTGATCTTATCCTCTTGACCTGCTAGACCAGTCTTTGCTGGAGAGTGCATATATCCACATTGGGTAATATATGAGTAACCCTCACAGGTCTGAGTGTTTGGAGTTTAGAGGGGAGGGATGTCTGTGTACATGAGGCAGTTGCAACAGTGTCTCAGAATGGGCAAGTGCTCCGGGCTTATGAGTGAAAGCACAGATAACCACCCTTCAAACCTGCCAAGAGGGGTGGACATAACTAGAAGTACTGGGGCTACATCTGTGATGAATGAGTACTGCTGACAGCCCCCAAGTGTGCCACACTTCTTGATACAATAACCTGGTGAAGTGCAAGCCATGATGCTAGTTGAAGTGCAAGACAGGAAGAACTAGCATGATGTACGGGTGGAACAGAAGCAGACTATCTACCACCTGTAATACTTTACCACAGCTGTTCAGTTATCAGCAGCTTTGGCCATGTGAAAGCTTAGTAAGCTCAGTAAGCTCTGTAGCATGTATGGTAACTGTGTAACACTATAGTAAACATACCTAGATAGGCAGAAATTCTAATCCCACTACTGACAAGTATGTATGTGTGTGAATCATGTACTGTCTGGCTTATACCATTTTCGACTTGTGTACTACCCTTTACACTTCCCTTCACTCCAGTGTAGTAGTCCTGTTGATGTCATCCACCTTAGAAGTACCTTTGGAATAGGTAAAAATGTATAAACTCTGTGGGGCATCTGATAACTGTGTAGCACTATAATAGGAATACCTAGATAGGCAGGAGTTCTAATCCCAATACTGGCAAGTATGTGTGTGTCTGTGTGTGTATGTATCATGTGCTGTCTGGCTCATACCATTTTTGACCTATGCATGATGCTTTACACTTCCCTTCACTCCACTTTAGTAGACCTGTTGATATTATCCACTTTAGAAGTACCTTTGGAAGAGGTGGAAATGTATAAGCTCTGTGGTGAGTCTGATAACTTTGTGCTACTATAGTAGGAATACGTAGATAGGCACTAGTTCTAATCCTAATGCTGGCAACTGTTTGTATGTTGTGAGGATCACATCTTGTGTGGCTTCTGCCATCTTGATGTGTATAACATAGACGGTTGGTGACTACCTCCCACTGCCATTACTTTGCATAGTGTGGTAACAGCATCTGCCTCACATGCAGCAGGTTAAATTACTGTACAGTCCTCTCTACAGATGTGTCTGGAATATCCATATGTTTGCAATCTATACATGGTTGGAAATGGTCTGTGTGTCTTAACAATGCCCATGTATTTGATATTATAGCCAAATAAGCCACAGTGAGTCTACTGACCATATGGCAGCATGAGGTATCATACCTGACTGAAACATCATGCTGATACAACATCTACCACCCTCACAGGTGGCCAGCCTTTTAGGTGCAATACATGAGTCCAGATGCTTGGCTTTACAAGTGAACTGTTCCTGTTGTGGGTCACATTAAAGGCTAGCAGAGGTGTGGGCTGTCATATTGTGGTCTTAATTAGTATATAACAGGAACACCTTGCATCTTAAGAGGGGTGTGTACACAGTTTATATCCACTGTATACCACTAATGTGTCACGCATGACCCTACCTTAGGCCATTCGTCCAACCCATTTTGCTGGCCTCTGTCCAGATATCTTGGCAATGACAAGTTGTGAGATAGGCTATAGGAATGTTGAATTCACATCAGATAGGCCCCAGTGGTGACCACTGTGATGCAATACAGTTAAACCCAGCACAAGTGAACATGCACAACAAGCAATATAGCTATTACATAAAGCAATATAGCTATTACTGATGGTTCTGTGCATGGTAAATTGTATGTGCTTCACATGCTTTTGGTATTGCCAGGCAACAACAGAACATTGTCATACTCACCAGCTTCAGGCTGTCATTCCATATGCAGACCAGGGGGTCCTAGGTAGTTGTGAGAGGGAGTTATTGTTAGCAGACTCACATGTGGCCTTGGTACAGGATGGATGCAGCATGTCTGCACATCTACAGTACTAACCGCAATAATACACAATGCCCTGTCCTCACCATAGATGTGCACCTCTGTGCATTAGAAAATCCTATCCACAACTGCAATCAAACCTGACACATGCATATAGATACAATACAGATACATGTATGTTTGATACATTAGTGCACTAATCCCCACTGGGCCCTTACCTGCACGCTCCTTGTCCAGTGTGTGTGTGTGCAACCCACCTCCACAATGCTTTCCTCAGCATCATGGCTTGTGCATTGGGTGTGTGCCCCGGTTTTGGTGAGGAGTTCTTTGTTGGGTGTCAGTAGGGGCTGGATGTCTGGGCCCCCACTTGTGGCTAGCTGGTCCCTCGCTACAGCAGCAGCCCATTGACGGACATGGTGGATGAGGTCAGTGGCCTGATGCTGCACATGCTCATAAGTTCTACTGTGCAGGCCGGTATCATTTATACTGTGGGCCACATTGTTCCACAGGGTGGTCCTCTCCCGCACATCTTCTGCACTCCATCCAAATAACAGGGCATTATGTCCAATCACATATTGGGTGATGATGCCAGTTTCCCCAACAGAGAATGCTGGTAGGTGAGCACTCTGCATGTTGCCTGGAAGACATAAAAAGGAAAATGTTCACAGGACCTCATACGGTTGTCAAAATGCACGTCAACAGTGGATATTACTTGCAAATAATCCACACTACACCAAACCCTCCAAGCTATCATGGCTATAGCAGCTTGCATTGCACACCTGTCCCTGAGCTATCTTATTTCCCCCAATGTTTGACACTTGATTGCATAATCCTCTATTCTCCATTCATTTCTGTGTTGAGGGTGTAGTGTGTTTGACTGTGGTGTGCGATGGAGCTGTGAGCACATGCCTGAGTTCATGTAGGAGGCAGACGGTGATGTTTTTATGCCCCATGGAGATATGCTGTTGTTGCCATCAGTAGGAAATATGCACATGCTCACCATTGCTGAGGGGAGGAGTGTGGCTGATGTGCATATCCCTCTGTACAACTGGGGTGGACAGGGTGGTGATGTTCCTACCTAACCTGTGTGATGCAGGTTGCTTACATCCATGGCATGTGTGTATGAGGTGTTCTATACCCCCAGTACAGGGTGAATTGTGTTGTTTCCACTGAGACTTACAACATATGTGGAGACACAGTTGCAATTGTCCTTGGTGGTGTGGATATGCCTGATTCATTGTCATAGTCAGCCTTACAAGACGTCACCTGTGAACTTACTTTCTTGTTCAGATGCAGGTGGACTTGCTTCCAAGTTGTTGCCTGCACCTATGAGTCCCTGTACAGCCAGTGTAGCAACCTGTTATGTGGTTTGTGTATTGCTGCTGTCCACCAAAGGGGATTACTCTACCTTGGTGGAGGTTGGATATACAGGTCAGGTACTGCTGTATCCATATAACTGCAGTGGCTATAAAGGGTACACACCCCTGATACACTGCCTGGTATTTGTGCTATTTTAACAAGACACCACAATAACTCATTTCATAACAATTCGCACCTGTAGTGTGACCTATAGCCTGTACATTTCAATTGAAAACATAACAATCTGATCTGTGAAAACATATGGAAATAATACACAGTAAAATAAGCCAGTTGAATGAGAGTGCACACCTTTAAACTGATATGTTGTGTATGCACCTCTTCAGATGGTTACAGCCTTCATACATCTTGGTCTGGACTCTAGCATCATGGCACATCTTCACTTGGTAATAGATGCTCACCTTCCAAGAAACACCTTTGATTGTATTTCAATGAAATTGTACAGGTTAGGGGTCACATTCAAGATGAGAAACATTATGAAATGATCTTCTGTGGTCTGATTGTCATTCAGCACACATATCTGGCATTTCAACAGGGGTGTGTAAACTTGTGATACCCACTGTATATAGGTGTTGATATAGCTGGTAGTGGTAGGCATGGACAGAGGGTCGTAACACAGGTGGACACTTCTCTGATTAATACCTGAATATTATGCCTAGTCTAGTACCCATATCAGTGTCAGGGCAATGCAATAACCGGTAGCTGTATACATTTATGTCTGTTGTATGCACTGACACTGATATTACACACATGTGCAACATGCACAACCTAAGTACCTGAATGCTTGGAACCCATGTGATTAGTTTTGTGCCTTCCAGCTGAACATATGAATGCATACATGTGCACCTGGTATACATTTTTGTTGTATATTAGTATGACACTCTGTATTTACAGTCTTGCTGCTCAATCATACTTCTCAACCTGTAATTGCAGTACATCTAGAAAATGGCACACATAAATGGGTGTCAAAAGGGACATCAGTACTGATGCTGTATTAATATAGCTGCACCATACATTAGTATGTTGATTGCACAGTAGGGTTTGACATCACTGTGATAACTTGGAAGATGTCCAACAGACGTAAGTAGGCTATTATGTTACAATGTCATTGCTTACAGACCTGCCAATGGTTTGGCTGACATAACACAGGTATATGTGTATGTGACTACAGATAGCAGAAACAAATGTGCTTATTGTCCAGCAGAAAACTGTACAGTTGAATGTTATTAACTCAATATATCATATGCAGTTCAACACATATGTCTGCAACAATACTTTATTATGCACATACCCTCTATAGGTCTCTTAGCTTTACAAGGCAAACATGCATCATACTCATAATCACAGGTGACATGGATATGGAAAACATCCCATTAACTGGCCTAGTAGTGGCACAGTCACAACTGTTTGACAGACACCCCGGCGGTTATCATATATGAGCTGTCCTTTCCCAGGTTGAGTCAGGCTCCTGAGCTGTGATCCTACCTCGCAACCTCTCAGAGCATCACATCTGGACAAAGCCTAAAATGATGGTGGGATAAATAGGGACAGACTTTAAATATTCCTGTTAGAAACATAGGAAGTTCATAGAATGATACATTTTGCATTACAGTGAATATTATTAAGGATGTGGAGTCTTAAACTCAAGTGTTTGTCATTACTTGATGACTTCAATCCTCAGCTATTTGCCAGAAAAGTACAGATTTCAGGAAGTGCAGACAAAAATATATGATGCTAAAATGTGGACATTTTGTGAAGATCTGTAAAGTTAAGAGGTATGTCTGTGATATCTCCCACTTCAGAGAGGGCTAGATGCTATGGCCATAGCAGCTGTTTAGCAGGACATTAGTACAGCAAGTCTTGTCGGAATCATCATATTTCCCATTATTACAGACCAAGTACTACATTCAATTACTTGCTTACATGTTCAACTTACCATTATTCTTTCTTCTCTTTTCCACTTTATGTTTCATTTATTTGTCTCTCTCACTCTGTGCACTACAAGGATAGAGCAGGTTTGACTAGGGGGCAGCATGGCTTTTGTAGGTGATGGTCATGACCAGGTGCTGGCCTGTGCACCCATTGGGGTTCCCCACTTACTAAGTGCATGCAGAGCAGCTGTGTAGTTCTTCCAATAGCCAATGTCATGGCAACATGCTCCTATAAATGAGTACTCCATGTCGGCATTGGCCCTTTCCCTAACTTGTGAGGAAGACATCCTGGAGTTTTGTGAGCTATTACCTCTTACAACAAGATTTGTGGAGACAAGCCAACTAAATGGTGGAGAAGGATCAAGACTTAAGGACAGAATGTGAGTATTGCTGTTATATGTTTGGAATGCTGCTAGTTTAATAGGGTTTGTCTGCACATGCTACTTCTACATGGGTTTCATTTTGACAAAGTTCTGTCTCTGCATACCTCTCAGCTGTAGGGCCATCTGCATATGGCCACAGGTTAGCCTGTTATGTATGGGCAGCTCCCCAGACAGGTGTTGTCCTTGGCATTTCAGAAGCATACTCTGGTGATTGCATTATGTAAATGGTAACATCCCTTTGTTTTTCTGACTTTATATCCCTCAGAAAAGATATGTTACAACAAACCCTGTAACACCAGCAACTTTCTTAGTGAATAACAGCAATATTTCAAGTATGGCCATGTATTTGGGCCTTTGTCCACCAATTATGACAGGCTTTGTCCAGATATCATACAGTAGGAGGTTGATAGGTATACTGATATATCATTATTTAGTGCCGTAATTCCTGCTGAAGAGAAAGGCTGGGAAACATCTTAACGTGTGTACATTCAATAGGTTGGTGTATAGAAAATTCTGTTAGATGCCTTTGTAACATATTTTATGTGGGGGAAAGTAACACATAATTTAAAACTAGACTGTGAGAACACGTGAGACATATTACTGATAAGAAATATGACAGTTCTATAGCCATACATTTAAATAAATCTCACCATGAGGAAAGTAGTGGGTCCAAAGGTACTGTTTCTGAAAAAGTCTGTTCTTCGGTTTGATGAAACATTCATAAAAGGACAATTGTTATATACAGACTCAATGTATTAATATTAACTGTGATACTTTATTGCATATGGGTTAAATGAGGAGTGTAATTGGAGGCTGTATGTTCAATTATGTAATTAGGTGTTAATTGCTTCTTGTAATTAAGGCATATATTTCTGGTAGTGATATACTCCTTCAAGGCTTTGGCCAAGACATCAGAGTATAAAAAACGTGTGAATTACTGGATGGTTGTATTTTTCTTTGCTATGTTCAGACATTTTATTTGTTTTGCTAAGAGGATGTATGCCTGGCCATTGTGTTTGGCCTATCATGATTTTGTAGCAGTCTACTGTTCACTTATTTATTTGGACTGTAAGGGGTCAGATTGAGTGTCATGGCTGCTTTCATATCCAGCTGTGCATGCTGCCCCATTTGAGAGTGGTCTATCAGCAGCATATGTTTGCATGGGCATTTTGGGACATGTATGCATATATAGACATATATATATATCTATATATATATATATATATATATATATATATATATATATATATATGTATATGTGTGTGTGTGTGTGTATATATCTATATATATATATATATATATATATATATATATGTGTGTGAGTGTGTCTATATATAAATATATATATATATATATATATATATATATCTATATATATATATATATATATATGTGTGTGTGTGTGTGTGTGTATGTATATGTATTTATTTGTATATATTATGTACACCTCAGTATTTATTGGTACTATATCTATATATTGTTGTATACATATATGGATCTCCCTACATAGCTCTTGCTCTCTCTTTCTATGTATGTTATATATATATATATATATATATATATATATATATATATATATATATATATATTTATTTATTTATAGATACCAATCTTTCCTAATTGCCCAGTCGTTTCCCTATTGTAAAATGACTGTAAAGAAGGGTATGTTTGAGAAAGCGTTCTAAAGCCATATAGCTGAGGTGGCTTACTGGTCAATTGTATTCAGTATGGTGTTCAGGGTCCGTGGTTCTAGACCTTCAAGGGCTGCATATTTTGTAGCTAGGCAGTACAAGGACTGTTGGATACAGAGTGGTTAAGGCAGTTATGATCTGCTTTGAGCATGTTTGCCCGGTTCTGCGCAACTGTAAGTGGTGCTAATGTATGTTTTAATGAATAGGCCCTTACACTGTGTAGGCTTTGCTTACCAATGTGAAAATCTGCTTAGCATTTACATTTAAGCAATGCTGAAACCTGCTACACATAGCTCAGCCCTGGTAACCTGTGATCACATTCCAGTCTGATAAAATAGCAGGGTAATAACATCTTTAAAAAGTGTATTTAATTCCCTGTACATAACGTGCTTCTATGTGCTGTCATTACAGTAGCAAGGGGTGTGAGTATACTGTATGAGACACCTGAGTATACACGGGTAGTACCACAATCTTTTCTCATTGTATTTGTTTCATACATGGGTAGTATCCCAGGTTATATGCAGTCACACTTGCTACACCAGCTACAGTGCACCGGTTGACAAAAATAGTTTAACACATATTGTATCATTATGTTAGTACTTTTAACACTGCTTTTCCAAGTATGAGTAGATTGCAGATTGTAGTACTGGAACCATACACCCCTGCATGCAAAGCTGGACTCTGAGTACTGACTATCTTGTTCTTGGTGTTTGAGCTGTATGTTTATATGTATCTCCTATTGGATATTGATCTGATATGTTATTAACTATAGGCTACTATGTTTTTTGGACATGTCATTGAGGACTGATGTCATGTAATAATGGCATACCTTTCAGTTTCAGACATCTGTCTTTCAAAACCTTCATCCTGATGCATAACCTGTTGGCTGTCTACTTTCTGTCTGTCCTCTGTACAGATGTGCAGATGTCAGGTATCGCTACAGCCATACCGCTGTGTAGGTGCCTACATTCTATTCTGCTGTGGGCCTGGACACTGCTCCTAGTTCTAACATATGGGGCATTCCTTAATGTGGGTCTTGCCCCATTTCCTTGCCTGTGTGAGGACATTACAGATGTGATGGCCTACAGATTCACATACAGTGGATAGCAATATGTCACAGGACAGGACTTGTGGTGACAGCCAACTATCATGGGGGACATATCCCCGGATTTGTGAACAGATTTTATATCATCAGTGCTGTTATAGACATAGTGGATTGATAGATTGACAGGGTTTGTGTGGACATGCATTTAGTATGTGACATCAAGACTCACAGTGATATGTCCGTGACATACCTCTTCACTGGCACACTGTCCACAGATTGGCCACATGTCTTCCTGTTATGTTTTGTCTGTTCCCCAGACAGTTGGTGTCCTTGGTAAATCATTCATGGACTCTGGGAAATGCAGTCAGTAAATACTCACATCTATTGAGATTACCAATGTCAAATTCGTCATAAAGGATGTTACACCAAACCCAGTGACATCTGCAACTGTCAAAATGTATAACAGCAGTATGTCCAATCTACGCCTGTATTTGTGCCTCTGTTCCCACCTAGTGATATAGGGGTTAATGCCTAGCGTAGTGAGTTATTGCATGATTCCTGAGTGGGGAATGTTATCAAAGGTTTTGACCAGATCAAGGTAGGCTGTATGTGCCACCTTACCTTTATCCACATCTCAGGTGACTAACACCAATAAGTTGACCAGGTTGAACGAGCAGGTATAACCTACCCTTTACAAAAGTAAACTGTATGGACCCTGAGTCTGCAGATTCCCATATCTCTATTTATTAGGTACATGATGATGCATTCCATAGCTTTGCATAACAGACTTGTCAGGCAGTTGGGACAGAATTTCCAAGGCTCTGTAGTCACACTTCATTTGTGGAGAGGAGTGACTGTAGCAGTGCACAATTTAGTAGAGACAAAGCCTGAGGTGAGGTTTTGCTTGAACAGTGCACACAGGTGAGGTGCCCAATCCCTCTGTAGTTCATATAGAACACAGCCAGGGATATTGTCAGGTCCCTTAGAACCTGGATTCTTGGCCTTGGACAGTGGTGTATTAACCTGTGCTGCAGTAATACTGGGTGCCTGGCAGTGTACTGATATTGTGATTGGTCCTTTGGAGGGTGTGAGAGGGGTAAAGTTTGCACTCAAGATGTCAGTCAGTATATTAGCATTATTCATTGGCTCAATATGGGAGGTACCATTGTCTAGTAGCACAGAACAAATCTTGGTATTGCCATGGAGATTCTTTACCTAACTGTATGAGGCCTTGTGGTTGTCTTTACTATGTACTCCAATTCTGCTCTCACAGGTAACTTTGTAGTATTTGATGAGGGATCTCAACTTTTAATTGAGGCTGATAAGGGCTTATTTCCAGTCTTGGGACTTCACCTTATCCCATATTGGTTCCCTCCTTCTATTGTACAGTTTTTTTATGGCAGGGGACCACCAGATCACCTTCCTGTTTTTGAGGTGAGGGTCCTGGTTGTTTTGGGAATGGTGGTATACATGCATTTGTATATGTGTTCATAGTGCATTGTTGTTTGATTCAGCTGTCATGCAACTAGTCTCAATTTGCATGGCTGCCGTGAGGTTAGCCACCTCTGTTTTTATGAGGCCATAGTTAGCTTTGGAAAGGCTTTTCATGGTGGTTACCTGAGGAGGGAAGTGGGAGGGCTTTGGATTTCCAAAGGTGATTAATTTGTGTTCAGATATAACAGGGGAGGAGTTGACTATTGGTGTAGAGCAACAGTCGCCCATGTTAGGAAGGACCAGGTTGATGTGATGGGCATGTGCACCAGTACATGAGTAGCTTTCCCAGTTAATGGTGAGGTAGTTGAAGTCAACCAGTATGAAAGTGTTAGGTTGGACATTAATATTCTCCAGGATGTTTAGGGACATGGAGTGTGAATCTTGGGACATGTTTAGGGAATTATAGCAGGCTACAACCTGAACCACTGTCTTACCCAATGTTAGCTATACCTGCAGGATCTGTATTGCATAATGTTGGTCTACCACTCTGAAGGTGTATGCCTCCTTAATGAATATGATAATACCACCACCTTTGGAGCTTTAGTCCAGGTTCTGCAGCCAAAAGTTGTGGAATGAGTTATAGGCTGGTACTGCAGGGGTGTTTCCTGCTGCCTTTAACAAGGTCTCTGTTAAATCACAGATGTCATTGTTTCCCATTTTAAGGAATACTTCCAGTGAGTGCATTTTCAGATTTAGACTTCTAGTGTGCTGCAACATGACCCTCTGATTGCATGTGTGGGTAGCTGTCATATATTTCTGTATATTTCTGTATATATATATATATATATATATATATATATATATATATATATATATATATATATATATATATATATGGGTTCATAGGTTCATAGGTTGGTACTAGGCTATTGGCCCTAGGGCCTATACAAGCCAAGCCATAACAATTCCCTGGCTATTTCTTCCCACACTATTTACTTCCCGGACCCCTGTCTATCAGGGCAACTGACATGTTCCCTGGGGTGAATTTCCTTTCTCCCATCCAATCATTAAGGTTCCTTTTGAAGAGGGCCAAAGAGGTGCTCTGCTTGACATGTATGGGCAGTCTATTCCAGAGTCAGGGGAGTCACTGGGTCAGGAACCTATCCCTGCAGCATGTTTTGTTTTTTGTGATGACAAGATTTAGATCAGTGGAGTATGTGGCTCTGAGGAACTGGGATTTCTTTAAGTGTAGCATGTCCAACAGCTCTGGGTTTGACATAGCTTTGTATGTTAAGCAGGGATCGCCTCAGAGTAGACGATATGCGACAGAGTATAGCTGGAGTTTTTTAAGGTGGTCAGCATAGGGCATCTGCTTTAGGCCTGTGAGTCGTTTAGTGAGGTATTTCTGTGGCCTTTCCAGTTGTTGCAGATGTCTTGAGAGGTACATACCAAATGGGGCATTGTATTCTATAATGGGTCTAATGAGGGATGAGTACAGTGTGGCAATGACCTCCCTTTTTTTGGATGAAAATCTCTTAGTGATGAGGTGTGCCACATAGAAGGATTTCCTGACTGTTGTGGCGATGTGGTTATTTAAGGTGAAACCACTGTCCACCTGTGTCCCTAAGTCTATTATCACACTTTTGGTGTTTAGTGTACTGCCACCTATGTGATAATTCACGGGTACATGTTTATTCCCAAAGGGGATAACTATACATTTCTTGGCATTGAGCTTGAGCCCATGGCTCTGGCACCAAGCATCTGTTTCTGTAAGGCACTTTTGTAGAGTATCCACATCATTTGGGGATTCAGTAATGGTTCCCAGTTTGCAGTCATCTGCAAACTTTGTTAGCCAGAGTCCCTTAGTGTTGTCCTGTACTTCAGAGAAGTAGATGCCAAACAAGAGAGGTACCAGGACTGAACCCTGAGGTACTCCACTTGTCACTTGTCTGGAGCTAGATTTGGAGTCAGCTACTTTTACAGTGTGGGTTCCGTCATCAAGCCAGTTGGCAACCCATCGAGTGATGTAGGGATTAATGCCCAGCTTAGTAAGTTTATCTATGATTCCAGAGTGGGGGATGGTGTCAAAGGCCTTTGCGAGGTCCAGATAGGCTGTGTGGTCTGCCTTACCCTCGTCCATGGCTCTAGAGACTGATTTGAAGAAGTCAATAAGGTTCAGGAGAGAAGATCGGCCCTTCATGAATCCAAACTGGGTGGGGTCCAGTGTTTTAAGGTTGCCAATATATATATATATATATATATATATATATATATATATATATATATATATATATATATATATATATATATATGTGTGTGTGTGTGTGTGTGTGTGTGTGTGTGTGTGTGTGTGTGCGTGTAGGTATGTATATATTCACCTTTCTCTATATATGTATAGATATATATATATATATATATATATATATATATATATATATGCATATATGTGGATATAAATGTGGATGTATCTATCTCTCTCTCTCTCTCTCTCTCTCTCTATATATATATATATATATATATATATATATGTCCACATATATCCATCTCCATACATATATGCATGTATATATAGAGTACCTGACTGATTCTGCAGATTCCTTTCCCTACTGTTGTATGACTGTACTAACTGATATGTTTGGAATGTCATTACTGTTGTATAGAGCTCAGATGGTGTACTGGTACATTGCTTTGATCATAGTTTACCGGGACCTGGGTTTGAGACTTGGCAGGCCTTATTATTTTGTTGCAAGGCAGAACAGTTCTGCTGGGGAGGAAAGGATAAGGATAATAATTACAAAAGGTCCCCAGTTTGGGCCCTTTCACCACCATTTAAACAGCCTTTGGTCAGGTTTGTTGCAGTAAGTGGTTCAGAGTATGGATCCGATGTATGGCTACACAATATATTGATATATATATATATATATATATATATATATATATATATATATATATATATATATATATATATATATATATATATATATAGTATATATATATATATATATATATATATATATATATATATATATAGAGAGAGAGAGAGTGAGAGATAGATATATGTAGATGTATATACATTTTCCCTACTATTGAATGACTGTGCTGCATGATATGTTTGAATAAAAATCAGATGTCTACAGCTCAGATGGCTTAGTGTTAAATTGCTGTGGCTATGGTGTGCAGGGTTCAAGACTTGCAAGGCAGATTATTTTGTTACTGGGCAGAACAAGGGATGTTGGATACAGAGTGATTAGGGCATTTTTAAGCATTTGTAAGTGGGTTTGTGTGGCAGTAAGCAATGCTAACTTCTGGTTAACTATGCTGACAGATTATTAGCCTTAAAAGTGCTTAATCTGTGTAGGCATTGCTTAGCACCACAGAAACAGGCTTAGTCCCACATATTGGTGCTTACTCCCACTTACCCTATGCTAATTTCTTCAAAAGAAAAGAAAAAAAGGTCATAGCAAAGTGGTGAAAAAGGGGACATGAAGAGGGTAAAACAATATGAAAGATAACTAGGGATGTGCAGGATGGGTGTAGGGAAGGTCCATGGCTCTCTATTTCGTCTACAGCAACAGCTATGCATATATACTGAATTTGAAGGCAAATCTGGACAATCAATCCTCTGAGAGAGAGGGGTTAGGATAACAATAATGTGTTGTGAAGCCAATTAGACAGGATTACATGTGTCCAGTAGACGCATGTGCAAAATGGACAGCTATGTATGGGGTGACTTTTTTTTGGGAACAGATTGCCCTATTTTTAAGGTGAGAGTGGAATGTTGGGGAAGGATATTAGGCATATTTGGGAAGGTAGGTTGGTTAGGATGACAGACAAGACAGACAAGACAGCATGCAGTGGTGGTATATGATGCATGTGAGGTGGAAACACCTTGGACGGGGAGGGGTGTTTGGAAATTGGAAGCCCACAACTCCACAAATGGATACAGTGGGACTGAGTCACCACTGCACCTTCACAGCCCAAAGGTGGCTGTGATAGGGGCTGAGCAGGAGGGGCAGGTTGCCTCTCTAATTGCACCATGCAGCCCTGAAGCTGGTGTAGCAGATCTCCCAATTCTTTGTGGAGCTCTCTACACACCAGAACCCGGACCTGGCTTCAAGTGACAGGATCCTGTTTGCACCCATGTCCAGGGGGACGAGCCCCATCCCCTGAGGCAGTTTCAGCTGAAGGTGGTGCAGGACCAGTGAACAAGGAGGTCCCGGGTGGGTCCCAAATGTTCTGGGGCTCAGTGCCACAGCAAGTGAGGAGGGAGAGGTGGATCCACTGAGATCGGCCTTCCCTGACGTGCTATGGTGTTGCAGTTTTAAAACAGATGTTGGTTAGTAATGGTAAACACATTCCATGATTAATTATAACAGCATGCATGAGTATTCCCATTAACCCAAAACAACAGATTTAGAACATTTGCATAGCAAGCAGAACACATGCATATATGGAACCACAGTAGGCATTACATGGCATGCAGGTTACATTGATAGCAACAGGCCATTAATGATAGTATTTGAACAGGGAACATTAATTGGAATACATTTCAACATTTGTAGAACAACAGAACACATGTCCCAACAGTAGGTCTGGTGGAAACCCTACCCATTTATTTATGTGTTTAGATTATTGGTGAAGATAAGGTAGGGGGGAAAGAGATGTCAGTTAACAAATGTAGATTCTTGCAGTGGTCACAGCGTTAATGATCATTGCTCTACTCATTACTTTACAGGTATTATTACAACAACTATGGTGTTGGGATGGACAGTGGTATGTTTGTACACAATATAATTACAGCCTTCTTATACCTACTTTATACTTTCTCTTACCTGGAAGACCTGTGGAGGGAATGCTTGTTAATACTACATGACTATTTCTACCCATATTCACTTTGTCATGGTTCCATATGAGCATTCATACTGTGTGTGTGTGTCTGTGCTACTGACATACTCTGCCTTGATTTATATCAAGTCACCATGGTTGTTGGTAGCAGGGACCATTAGCTGTGACAGCATGACACTTATGAACATTTCTGGGGGAGACCACTTGGTGTATATACTTATCTGGCTGTCATTTGCAGCCTTGGGGTTGGACTGTGGGTGATGGACACAGTATTACTACAGGCTTCTTATAGGTACTTTATACCTTCTTTCACCTGGAAGATCTGTGGAGGGAATTTATGTTGACACTACCTGTCTGTTTCTACACATATTCACAAAATCCTACTTGAAATTATGAAACAGCTTACTACCACTCCTGAGATTCATACCCTGGCTGTTTCTTCTAAAAATACGACATGTTTGTGTTTCATCAGAATGCGATACTGAGAAATGGCTGTCACTTCCTTGAATGTTTTCTTTCTAATTCTCTCTTGGTTGTACAGTCTGACCTTGTGATTACAACATTCTTTTATATATTTTCCTATACATAACTTTTGACATAGCACAATGTGGAAAACAGTGGTTAACACAACATTACTATTCTGATATTAGATCTCGGTGCATGAAACTTTCCAGTCATACAATACCAGAGTAAACACAACCAGTCTAAGGTTTTCACTTTTATTGACAGGTAATTACACTTTTATTGATATATAACCTGTATGTCACTATTACTCCCCTACTGGCTTCTTCAGTCACTAAAAACCAGACCCCTTTTTAAATACTGTAAGGTGACATTATACAACATTTTATTTATTTGCCCTACATATTACCAGCTAGGTTGTTCCTCACTAGCCTTGTGACACAGCCTTTGCAGCCTGTTGACGTGGGCTTCCAGGTTCACATCCCTGTCATCTACAGCTGTACAGCAGATAAGAGAAAACATTTATGCATACCTACCCATCGCATACACAGGCTGGACTTTGGAGAACACTTATTTTGACTAATACTTACACGTGGCTGGAGCATTCCCCGCTCGAGCATCTTGGACCCACTGGTTCAAATGGTCCCTCTTCCTCCGCTTCAAGTCAGCAAAGTGGTGCTGGACCTGCTCACCAGTCTGCGGGATGCCAGTGGCAGTGGTGAGATCTCAGGCAAGTTGGTCCCAGGCCTCAACTTTGTATTGGGAGCCCTGATACTGGTCCTGCAGCAGTTGCCCTTCATGGTCTTTAATGAGGAGTCCAACCATGACCTTGGACTGCTGAATGCCCCAGTGCTGTGCCTGAAAGTGCACACCTTCGCCAACATCTGCCATAGTGCCTACAGTGGGGAGCTACAACTGGTTATGAGCTGTATTCCCACCTATGTGGTTTAAATAGGGCTAGTTTCCTACCCTTTACTGTGATTGGACAGTTTTGTAACTGCTGAGCCAAGTTAAGCACCAGGCAAACCTGCTTAGCTAAGATAACTATTGCTTTAAGGGGTAGACACTTAGCCCTGCTTACCAGTGCGCAAATCCACTTAGCTATGCTAAATCTTGCTTAAACTTTAAATTTCAATGACACCTCAAGTTTGGGGCTGCTACACTACCCTGGTTAGCATATAACATATTATTCACTACCTATTTATGAAAAATACATTTTAGTTGTGTTTCACATATGAAAATATATATGGATTACTGTGGGGCTTGAACCATGACTGACTGTATGCTAGGTACATGCTCTAACCATTATGCTATTCTAGTGTCACTATTAGTACTGTGTATATTTTTATTTAGCTTCTTTTGCTGTTTAACCTTCCCTATGCATGGCTACCCAATGGGCAAACCCATGCAGCTACGCTTAAACTTTATTGCACACAGGAAAAAAAAAATAAGGAATATATTTTAAATATTAAAAAAATTCCAGGATTGTAACAGCTATGATGCATTAAAACCATAGAAAAATATTTATTGTAAATATAAATGATGAGCGCTTTTGCTAAATAGCATCTTCAGATCTTCTTCAGATCAAAGACGCATTACTAATAATACCCTTCATACATATGCATGGTGCACTGCTGTGCTGCACGGGAACGGTCCATTCCATGCAAGAATAAGCTCTTCTTGCAAGGAAGTTTTGCTGAATCTGGGGGAATGACTCCAAAATTTCATATGTAGATGTTTTCTCAGGTTTTCATGTGTTATTTTATATGATGCTTTCTATCAATCTTTAAAGGAGACCTAGCAATAAAACTTAATTTGAAAGAATGCCAGTAATGTTTTATAGGAATTCAGCTAGTATAGGTGTTAATAATGAGCTAATTGGTTAGTGATATTCCAATGCTTTCTTCTGTGTGGGTGAAACAGCAACCTATGTGAATTAGTGCAACTTCGCATACTTTTTTTTTGCTCTCATTTTAAATTCCAAGTACCGTGTTCAGTAACACAGCACAAACCCATGAACAAAACCAGATTAAGAACTTAAAATGTTTCTTTCTTTACCTACATTTCATCATATTGATATTTTACCTTTTCAGTGCAGTTCAGTTTCCGTAAGACATTACAGAATTGAATACTTGTATCGGGTATAAGGGATAGCATTATCAAGCTGCTCTGTTCCTTCTGTTACTCTTCAGTTATGCACAATTTATACATTTTACCTCCTTCTCTGATTACTGTTTTTGTGCCTCTTGTAATTTGTACAGTTTCAGTCTAACATTCATTCCAGATGTTGCCCCTGCTTTTAATGCCCATCTGTTTTGTTTTCAAAGGCATTCCTGGGAAAAAAAAACATACTTTCTTAAAAGAAATGATTTTATACACTGTTTTTGTAATTTTGGCAAGAAATCTTCTATCTGGACTTTGGGTATAGATTTCCTTGTCTCGACTGTATGAAGTTTGATTTGCAAGCAGCTTGCAGAATTCTGTGTTTCCTTCCATGGCTTTAGTACATTTAATGTAGTAGATTTGTTTTTCTTTCTTTTTTTCCTGGCTGTCTCACTTTGTCATTTGTTTCATTTATTTTTTTTAGTACCTCAAATGACCCCTGCCAGTTTGGCTATTTGGCCATAAATGTCTTTTTTGTAAAGGGCACTAGCAAAAGAAACCAGTCTTTTGGGTTAAATTATCAAAATTGAACAATCTTATTATAAATATTTTCAATTTTGGATTTCTTGGGCAGTCTACATGTGTTCCCTTACTATGGGCATTACTAACTTTAGTCTAGCATGCAAGCTAACATATTGTTTGGTCACACTTTTAAATGGTGCCTTTCAGTCTATCCAAGTTTCCTTGGCAAATACATCTCTTTGAATGCCAGCTGTATGAAAATTTAAATGCGGAGCCCATCTGAAGCTTGTGGCGCTACACTGATTATAAAAAGTAAATAGAGTAACAACTGGTATCTGGTATTGAATCTACCATTTTTGTATGTATGAATTTCACTGTTTTTTCCTATGTCCTAATGAATTCATCCATCAGTGAATGATAGACTTAAATTTTCCATTGTTTGACTTTAAAGCCCAGATTTAATTGATGTAGTGCCCTTGACACACAGGGATCACTTTAGTAGTAAGTATCTACTTTGGAGAAGACCAGTACTCATTAATTGCCAATAGCCTTAGCATTATCTTTAAATGGTAGTTAAGCATCTGAAAATGAGATAGCATAGTCCATTATGCCTAGTATGTACTGATACCCATTACTAGGTTTAAACAGTGCCCCAATAATGTCCATTATTATATATATTCAAATGATACTTTTGTGACAGATATTGTCATCAAATGACTTTTATATCTGGTGTGGAATGGAGTTTCTGGTGCTCTGGACATAGGTTCATAGGTTAGTACTAAGCTAACTGCCCTTGCGAGCCATTTTAAGCTTAGCCAATTATCCCTTGTGAGACTTGAACACTGCACCTTGTGTTTGTAAGGCAAACACCTTAACCACAAGACACTCTTTTACCTTGCCTGGCTAGTAAAATGTGCCTAAAACCTTTGCATTAATCCTATCTTCAGGCAACCCCCTGCATGTGACTATGGGCTTCATTACTGATGTCCTCTATGGTTTTGGCACTGCTATTTGAAGCAGAGTCTCTCCTTTTTCCATTCTTGTTCTATACACTAGATTGTTTTGATAACTCAAAATAAGGGTAAAAAAGTTATGCGAATATCTGTGTTTACAAATTCTCCTGTAGCCTTAGTTATGCCCCATCTTGCACTATTTAAAGTATCATCTTCCTATTATGCCTTTTAAAGCTTATGTAGCTTACAAATGCAGGATTTCTTTCTTCACTATCTTGTCCTGAAGTGGAAACTGTAGCCTCTCCCTTTAAACCATTGTACAGAAGCTTCTTCCATATTTCCCTTGCAATGGGTAGCTCTAAACAAAAGCTCTTTATGCTTTACTTCCTTATTACTAGCACTGACATTTTCATTGCTCTCATTCAATATATGTTGCACTCCCTCTATTTTAGGAGAAGTCAATATTACCATCTCACTTTATATTCATTTTCCATATTGGCCTATCAATAAAAGTGGCAAGCTGGAAGAAAATTATTTCTCAGTCTACCTTTTTTCCAGGCTAAAAGGTTCCTTCTGCCTGGAGTCCACGCTCAACTGCATTCTTTGCTTTGCTCTAGCAAAAATAATCTCAGAACACCACATTCTTCTGCTGTCTCACTTTCATCGCTCAGTCTGGTCTAAGAATCTTTACTTAAGTGACTTTTTTTTCAATGTTTATCTTAGTTTTTTTCTGCTTACAGTCCTTGTGAATTTCTGAGTTGACACCTGACGTACTGATTTTCTGATTTTCTCTTCAGTTCCTACACTAACATCACTTGCAGTTTTGGGTTTCTGAAGCTCGGACATGCTTTTGTAACAGACAGGATCCTTTTTTATCCAAACTCAGCCAAATGGTGACTATGCAAACTCCATTCTCTTAGTTTTGATTCTAAATGTCCATATGAGGGTCACTGGCTTGTTTTCGGCTGTCTGCATTCTTACACTGAATGGGGATATTAGCTTCCATATTTTGTATACAAGTTCTCCATCCTACATATTTCATAGTGTTTTAAAATGAGTTTTCTTAATGCTATGCCTTGAATCAAAGTAAAGACTGTAGCTATAAGATGTAACAGATTTCACAGACCTATATAAATTTCTGCATGTGCAAGAGGGCATATTTTTCTGTCACAATGAATGCATATTACCTCTACATTTTGATTGTTAATTATTTTCTTAAATACTAGAGAAAGTTTGACAAGGGAGACTATGCTTACAGAATCCAGCACGACTTGAACCTCCCACCTCTAAAAATGTTTTGCATTGTACATGCTTGGGTATTGCACAGTGAATGTGAGATGATTCTTTTATTCTAGCTGTAGTCCTATCACACTCCATAGGTGCGACTTTATCTAAAGTTTACACTTTAGTTATTATATTCCCAGAGTCAATATTTTCTTTGAATTAGCAGCTTGGAATTTGTTAATGTGACCCCTTTTCCTCCCCATGTACAACAAATGAATACTTTACTTGTTGGCCTTGTTTTCACAGAAGACGCTATCTTTTTTCTGCATTTCTATCCTTAGAAAGAATTAATTCATTTTTAAATATTTTATTATTAGCTTACAAGATTTTCTAGAATTACTCTGCAGTACTCATTTTCTTATTTTGGTTGACAAAACACAAAATCTGTCTACTGTTAACAATACAAACAATTTTGCTTTATTGTTGTCATCACATTCAAGCCTAATCATTAGAATATGCTTTGCATCATATATCCATGCAGGCTCCTTATTAAAATGTCAGCACTTGTAATGCTGAGTGTTGACAGATCAAACAAATAAACAAGACAGAAACTGGAGAAAAACAAATCTCAGACATTGCTCTTCTCGTTTAAGCTTGTATTTCGCAGGGGGACAAGCCCCACTGCACCGCCCAATGAGAGGGCAATCCCCTCACATCCCACAAACTTATATATTCCAACTCTCAGATCACCATTCCACAGAGAAAAAGGAATGGAATATTGATTTGGTATATACATGCACATTTTTTTGGCTTTTTAGTCACTGTATTTCAAGACTCACTCAAGCAGGTCCTCGCATTTCAAATGTTTACCACCTGGTCATATACAGTACATGTTTATCTGTGTTAAAATTCCTGTTTTGAAATGTTGCTGCTTGCACCTCACAGGTACACCAGCAATGACTATATGTTCTGTTTGCTGTTCATCTTGGTCCATACAATCAGTTTCATGCATGTCCATATATTTCAGC
>NC_056731.1:1204484806-1204609806 GCF_019279795.1 Protopterus annectens
AAAGGGGTAATTTTTTAAAATGGGCCAATGTTTTTCAATACCCTGTTTTATTCAAAATGTATTGGCACCATACGTAGTGATAAATCTCAGTTTGTTAACTATCTTGGCATCCTTCACATTATCTGTCACTAACAATCTCCTTCTGTCCTGTTTTCTACCATGTTCAAGGGCACTAGATATTAATTTGTTACCATACTCCTTGTGTGTAAATCTACTATGCATATCTGCTGCCTCTTTTTCAAAATCTTGCTGTCTACTACAAAGGCGCTTTAACCTGACAAATTGTGCTTTTGGTATATTCTTAGCAATATGTGCAGGGTGACAACTTTTAGCTTCAAGTATCCAATTTTTTGAAAAATGTTTTCTGAATATACTTGTTACTACGGTCCCATCAATCATTTTGGTAACATTGCCATCCAAAAAAATCAATGTTAAATTGTTAAAACTTACTTGTAAATTGTATCTTGAAGCTGTTGCTATTCAAATAGTTAATAAATTCATATCATTTTTCAATAGTCCCTGCCCATACACACCAACAATCATCTAGGTATCTACGGCACATGTCCATATATTGTTTAAACTCATTTGCATCATTGTATATCATTCTAGCCTCTAAATTACCCATAAAGAGGTCTACATAAATCAACACAAAATTTGTACCCATAGCAGTACCCCTCATTTGGAAAAAACAATCCGTTTTATACATATAAGTATTATGCTCCAGAACTAAACTTAACATTCTAAGCAAAAAATAAATCTGGGCTCTAGTATATAACCCAGAATATTCAGCCCAATAATTGACTGCAGCCAGACCACTCTTATGAGGAATGCTAGTATACAATGACTGGACATCAAGAGTGCACAGATATGCATGTATGGGAATTTCAATATCATTCATAAGTCTCAAAAATTCAGTGCTATCCTTGATTCTAGCTCTAATCAGTAGTAACAGTGGTTTTAACTTGCCTTCTATATAAATGGACAAAGGTTCAGTCAAAGATCCCCGACTTGATACAATTGGTCGATCAGGAGGATTTAAAATTGTTTTATATATTTTAGGTAATATATAGAAAGTCGAAGGTTCTACTCCAACCACTTTCAGCTGTTCACAAGTCTCCTTTGTTAACATCCGCTTTGTGACAGCGTCTTCCAAAAACTCATCAATAATAGCTTTAAAACCACTACTGGGATCAAAAGATAACCTCATGTATGAGATAGGATCATTAAGCTGTCTCATTACTTCTTTATCATACTCACTAGATTCCCATAACACAGTTGCCTCTCCTTTATCAGCGTTTACCACCACCACTCTATCATCTTTACGCAAATTTTGCAAAGCATCTCTCTGTTTTCTATTTAGATTGTAACTATAGTTTTTAAAAATAACATCTTGGTTATTATGGAGTTCATGTAAAACACGCTCCTCAAACATCTTGATAGTGGGGTGGTATGAGGCTGAAAAGTAGACTTTTTAACCTTAAATTCATGCACAGGTACATTTTCATCTATGTTATTGAAGATAAACTTAAGATTCAACAAGTGACAGAAACTTTTTACATCAGAAACGATTGACAAATGAGATACAAAAAACGCAGGCACATAATTCAGACCTTTATTGAGCATGTCATTTTCATCTTTTGTTAAAGTATATGGTGTCAAATTCACTACTAGTTCGTTCTCATTATGTACACCAACTTCTGGTGGAATCGTGTTTCTAACAACCTCCTGAATTCTTGTTCCACATTTCCAAAGTCTATGCTTCTTTCCCCCTCATCTAAAGGGCCCTTACTGCGCTTTGTCATGGGTGACAAAATGCCCCCTTGTTCGAAAACTTCAGCATCTGTATCAATCAGATTTGAAGAAAACTCAGTTGTACTGGAATCACCTTCAATAATGTTGACACTGGATCTCCTCGATATTGAGCGAGCTCTTTTTCTAACTGTCCCATTCTTTTCTTTTTTGTCAGTAGTAAAAGGCACCATCCGTTTTTTCTGTTTCCAAGTATACATTGCACCATTTTTAAAGTCATTCACATCTCTAGTTTATTTTTTCATTTTTACAAACTTGCAGCTCTTTTTCATAGTTTTCCATCTCTTGTTTATATATATTGTTTCTCATTATAAAATTGCTGTCACTAGTAAACAACTGCAGTTGTTCATAACTCTCATTAACCTTGGCTGAGCTGCACCAAATGACTGTCATAATATTCAACCAAAAGTTCCAAAAACATTTTTGATGTTATCTTCTGTATATCACACCACTTCTTAGTAAAAGACTCATCATCCTGGCCCACGCCCAGCTCTGCATATACACGTAGACCTCCCGGCGCAATTTCCACAGCCAAATATGCCTTCAGTAGTTTAATATGTCACACATTACTTCTGAATTTCTTCAAAAACTCAATCATATGGTCCCGACCATATGGGTTTCGAGTTTTCGGACATTCGATAATCTAAAGCGAATCCGTGTCAAGCAAGGAATGCTGGTAGAGCACTGTGGGTAGGATGCAGAGTGCTACTCTAATATTAGTGGCCATGGTTCAGCCAGATAATCCAGCTAGAATGACATCCACTCTGCATGTTGCAGATTGTGAGAAGCATTAGTTTGACCAGGTTGAGAAGTTAAAGTCTGTTCAAAATGGTTGGGTCATGTCTTTAAAAAATTGTCAATGTTGCTGATACCTCAGTGGGTGGTTGACACTTGCATTCACCAAATGTTTTTTGTTGATACTGTCAAAGTACAGCATTTGCACTGTTACAACCACTTCTTTTAATCTCTTCTTGACAGCATTTGGCAGGTTTTTGGAAAGCATCACTTAACTTGCACAATTGTGGCTAGTGACCTTCATGTGGTTTAGGAGTCATGTTCAGCATGGGCCAGAGGACAGAATAAATGCATTTGAGACCATCTCCGCATCCAGAAAGATATAAGCAGTATGATGCACTGTACACATATGCAGCTGAAATTCACAACAGCAATAACATTGCAACTGCAATTCTAAGACTCAGAGCTATACTGTGCACAAGTAATGTCTGATGCAACTGCCCTAAATTGCAATTAATACACAATTTTAGCAGAACCAAATCCTTTCAATGTGCCCCTATTGATGCCTTGCCCGTGACCCCATAATTTGGACTTCACATATTTCTACCTGCAATCTTGTGTAGCCCCTCTTAATTCTTCAAAAGTTCTAGCATTATTCTCAGTAACACAGTGCATACTATAACCCTCCTTGATGTTTAAGTGCCTTTAATGAGGGGCAACCCCTGAATTCTCTGGTTAACAGACTTGTACCAAATGGAGACTGAAGAAATCATTCATAAGACTAGAGTATAAAGCACCTGAGAAGATGATAACTTTAATCATCTGTACAGAACTACCAGGCTGGCATATACAGACGTGTGAAACCTTACATTTGTTTTTTTCCCCCTGCAGCAAGTGCACAAGAGAGTTGCTTCTGGCATTTTCTTACCAACTGTCATTACTATGGATCTGACATCTTTTACATCAAACTTCCTGTGATCTAACTCATGCTTGCTGACTGTCTTCTGCATAGGACAAATGGAACAGACTTCCCATTAAAAGGCCAGCTACTTCTCTTCTTCTGTGAGGCGTGACATCATAAAATAATGACCATATCATAATTCCGACAATATTTATGAACATACCCTACCTGTTCTATATACTTATATATACTTAACTATATACTTACCTGTCCAGTATAGCAGCAGCTTAAACATGTTATGCCTGTCTTGCTTCTTTAAATTCACTTACACAACCCACTGGCACTTCTGCTCCTCTGACAGTATATCCACAAATTTACCACACATATCACAATTCATGAATACATATCCCAAACCTGCTTCCCTAATTTTCATCATGAAGAAAAATAAAATTAAATAGAATCTTCTTACGATACTTTCACCCATCCTAGCCCTACTCAAACTTCAAGTTATTGCTTTGTCCATGTTTAGTCTGTTTATTTTATATGATTCGGAAATTAACTCTAAACTGCAAGGTATACCTTTCTTAAATTCAGACATTAAGAAGGGTATTACATTTGATTATATAATGCTGTTTGAATTAAAGTAAAATGGAGATGATTGCATTGTTGTGCTTGATGTAGAATGTAGAGGATGTCCTGGCCTAATTTTAACTCTTCTATAATATGGGCATTTAGCTTCTTGTTAGAACTATTTCATTCAATGTGACCAGAAAAATATATGTGGTGAGTGCTGTTTTGTCATTAGGAATAACACTATATACACCTGGTAGGTAGCTCCTTATCAAAGGCATATAATTGTTCCATGTTGCTTATAATAAAATGCTGTGTATGTTACCATGCAGTTTCCTCTCCCATTTATAGAGCTCAGAGCACTGTGATTATGCTCCAAAGTCAGAAAAATCATAAACTTGCCTGTAATGGGCTATTGTAATATGAGACTAGCCATAACAGACATTTCAAATGTGTGTAACGAATGCTACAGACCCCCTAAGCACTGTTACAGTTGGGTGTAAGGGAAAGGATCAAGATCCCCAAACAAGAGTGCAAATAAACAGGCAAGGCTGAAAAGAATTAAAACACATTAATGCACAAAGAAAAAAAAATCAAATGATTAAGTGCTTTCATCACAAATGGGGGACTTCATCAGAATACCATTTTGGGACTGTCACTTCCTTAAATACTACTTGTCCACATATTGATAACATTCAAAAAGACTTTTAAAAACATTTTAAAGAGACGTACACAATACAAAAAAGATTGCAATAGAATAATTTCATCCCAATGTCAATACTATCAATAAATACAAATAAATTAAAGTAAAAATCCCCTCTTATTTAAAAACATTATCACTTAAAATATTTTTATTCTAAACACCATGTAATCATCGAGTAAAACAAGAAAATAATAGTTATAGTAATTAATTATATTACTATTAATTTCTTTTTTTGTAACTGACAGTACAAGGAGTAGATAAGACTCCATCGAATACATAGAGTTATGATTAGGTCTCACTGATCATAGTCTGTTATTATGTGTTCTTGATATGGTTGCCAGTATTTATCTCTTGAGCTTTGCTCTTAAACTGAATTTCTTGACATGCATGTCTTGCATACATAATAATGTGGTTATGATCAGAGAACCAATCATAACCCTCTGCACTGTATTAAATGATGAATGTGATGACTTTCTTCAGCATAAGTTTTTCATAGTAAGAAAATGTAGCCAATGCCTTATCACTAAAGAAACTGCAACACCTCAAAAAAAAAAAAAACTTGTAAACCAACTGTCCATTAAGAATCAAACAAAACAAATCATAATACCCTTGATAAGTGCAAGCATAGGCCTGGGAGATGAACCATTTACAGGTTACCTCTGTCCTTTAGAGACATAGGTGCCAAACCAGGGATAAATTTCCATTCTCCCATCCAGTGGTCCAAGTTGCAATTGAATTGGGTTAGGGAGCAACTCTGCTTCGCATGGATGGGGAGCCTGTTCCATAGATGGGGTAGTCTCTGGGATATATACCTATCTTTACAGCAGGTCTTATTTATATCATCGACAAGGTTTAAGTCATTAGAGTGGATAATTCTGGTGCTGTTTGCTTTGTGGCTATGCAGGAGGTCCATCAGAGTGACAATGCCTTATATTCCAGGCATAGATCTCCCCTCAAAAGCCTGTAGGAGACAAAATACAGGGATAGGGCCTTGAAGCGGTCTGCATAGGACTTATTACTTATGCCCTGTATTCTTTTAGTGAGGAACCTCTGTGGACATTCTAATTGTTGGTATGTCTGGTTATGTACATACCAAAGGGGTCATTGTACTCAATGATAGGTCTGTTGAATGCCGAATACAGTGGAACAATGACTTATTTGGACTTAGATGCCATACCTTTGTTTATAAGTTGTACCACATAGAATGATTTCCTCTCCACTGTAAATGCATGATGATCAAAAGTTAGATTACTATCTATGTGTATCCCTAAGTCCTTGACTACTGGGTCAGCTCGAAGAGGTGTGTGGTCAATATGATAGTTACCAGGGATGGATGGTTTCCCAAAGGATACTATTATGTATTTCTTGGCATTTAGTTTTAATCCATGGCTCTGACATCAGTTGTTTCTCTGTGTTAACCCCTCCTGGAGAACATTTGCATCAGTGTGAGATTCAATGACAGCTCCTAATTGGCAGTCATATGCAAATTTAGTCAGCCAGAGACCACTGACATTGGCCTTGACTTCTGAGAAGTAAATGCCAAAAAGGAATGGTCCAAGGACTGATCCCTGAGGGACTCCACTTGTGACTGGCCTCTTTGAAGAGGTGTACTTCCCAATTCTAACTTTCTGGGTCCTGTCTGGCAGCCAGTTGGCTATCCACCTGGTGACATACAGGTTTGTACATAACCTGCTGAGTTTGTCAACAATGCCAGATTAGGCCATTGTGTCAAATGCCTTGGCCAGGTCAAGGTAGGCAATGTGAATGATTTTACCCTCATCCATTGCATTGCTGACCTTCTCAAAGAAGTCCACCAGGTTAAGTAGGCCTGATCTGCCCTTGACAAAACCAAACTGGGTTGGGTCTAGTGTCTGGGACTTTACTGTATCTCTGTTGATCATCTCCATGATAATTCTTTACATGATTTTACACATAAGGCTAGTGAGACTTATGGGTCTGTAGTTTCCAGGGTCTGTAGATGGCCCACCTTTATGCAGAGGGATGACTGTCACCTTTCTCCATTCATGAGACATGAAGCCTGATCAGTGGCTACAGTTAAATAGTAATTCCAGAGGCCCTGAGAGGTCAGGTTTCATGCTATTTAGAAGGCATCCTGGGATATTGCCTAGGCCCACTGATGCATTGTTCTTGGTCTTTTATAGAGCATTAAGGATCTGTTCCCTAGTGATAGTAGGGGTTGTTATAGTTGATGATATTTCCTGTGGGAAGGATGAGAGGAGAGAGGGGTAAAGTTGGCGCTGAATTTATCAGCCAGGAGGTTTGCTATATCTTTTGGCTAAATATATGTGGCTCCATTTATAATGAGCTCTACACGCAATGGTGTAATGCCTTTGAGGTTACGGACGTAGCTAAAGAATGCTTTGTGGTTGTCCTTGGGCTGGGAGACCAAACATACCTCAAATTTGGCTTTTAGTAGACTTTATTTGTCCTCTGAGTTGTTTGTTTAGTTTGATGAAAGTGCTTTTATCCTGCTGGGTGCTGCACCTCTTAATTTTTTCCATGTTTTTTTCCTCCTATTATACAGGTAATTGGTTTTGGGTGGCTAGTTTTTTGAGGTAGTTCTGTACTTCTTCCTGGTGGGTACTGCTGCCTCTATGCAGCTATTAACATGCTTATACAGGGTTTCTGTGAACAGTTCTGCATAGGCAGATGTATTCTCAAGGTTTATGGGGGCTTGAAATTTTACCAGGTTATCACTTAATAACATGAGGTTAGCCTTACAGTAATTCTTGCATATTCTAGGTTTAGCTGGGGGTACAGATTTTTGTTTTACTTCAAAGGAGACCATTTTGTGGTCTGACCCTACCATGGAAGGCATTACCGTTGGGGGTGTGCAGCAGTCTCTCATATTAGTGAGGACCAGATCCGGTATGGTTGCACCCCTGGTTGGTGTACTGACTATCTGGTCCAGGGAGTTTGTGTTTACAAAATCCAGGAATCTTAAGACTAGACAATTTCCCTTTTTGTGCTCAAAATAACCTATCCCATTTGGGTAAAGATTGGCCTTACCCATGATATGGTCAATAATTATATATTATCCCCAATGAGAAAAATCGTGAGCATACCATACATAACTTGAGGGATCTGTACATGGGATAAAACATTTAGGAGCTGTATCTGTCCATTTGTAGTATAGGGGTAGTCCTGAAGTACATTTTCTGTTTCCCATCCAAAATTCCTTGATAATGAGGGAAGAACTCTGCTTTTTGTGGATGGGAGTCTTTTCCAAAGCAGCGTATTGTCTGTGAAATATACCTATCCCTCCAAACTGTTCTGCTGATGCTGCTTAATAGGCTTAGATTCCTAAACTGAGTCTTTCAGATGTCATTTGACTTGCAAATGTGCAGTAAAATCCATCAGTGATGGGTTAGCAGATGCCTTAAAACATGTCAGATGCATGACACTTCTTAGCAGTCTCTAGGATACCAAGTGACAGGGCTTTGAGTTGGTCCATGTAGGGCATGTTGTTTAGGCCTTATATCATTTTAGTAAGGTGCTCCAGTTGTTACACGTATCTAGACAGAAACTTGCCCAATGGGGCATTATATTCAATGAATGGCCTAATGAGGGCTAAGCAAAGGGGGAACAATAACATTTCTAGATCTAGACACAGTCTCTTTGTTTATACGTTATGCAGTATAGAAGAATGTTAGGTCACTCTCCACATAAGTTCCTAAATCTCAAACAATTGGGTTTGCTTTTAGGAGAGTATTGTCAATTTGTTAGTTCACTGGGGGTAGATGACTTTCCATAGTATTTTGACACCAATTATTTATTTGAGATATACCTTCCTGTAGAATGGAAAAGTAATTTGGGGACTGAATAACTTCCCCTAGCAAACAATCATCTACAAACTTAGTCAGCCAGAGCACTTTAGTTCTAGCTTCTGCTTCAGAAAAGAAGGTGCCAAACAGGGCAGGTTCCTACCACAGAAACCTGGGGAACTCCACTGGTGACTGGTCTCTTTGTGGAGGTAACTTCCCGTATTTTGATTATTTGCATCCTATCTCTGAATCAGATGCCAATCCAGTGGGTGACATAGGTGTTTATTCTCAGTTTATTTAGATTTTAGGTTCAAAGGTTCATAGGTGTTTACTAGGCTAACAACCACAGGGTCTTTTTAAGCCTAGCTTTGCATCCCAAATCTCTGACAAGTTCTGATAACCTTGATAAGTGTAATCATGGGCCTGGGAGGTGAACCTTTTACAGGTTACCTGTGTCCGTTAGAGACATAGCTGCCAAACCATGGATGATATTCTGGTTTCATCCAATTGTCCAAATTGCACTTAAATTGGGTTAGGTAGGAACTCTGCTTTAAATGGATGGAGAGCCTGTTCCATAGATGGGGTAGTCTCTGGAATACATACCTATCTCTACAGCTGGTCCTATTTATATCACAGACAAGGTTTAAGTCTTTAGAATGGGTAATTCTGGTGCTGTTTGTTTTGTGGATATGCAAGAGGTCCATCAGACTGGAGTCTGACAATGCTCTGTATGCCAGACATAGATCTCCCCTCAAAAGCCTGTAGGAGACAGAATACAGGGATAGGGCCTTGAGGCAGTCTGCATAGGACATTTTATTTACACCCTGTATTCTTTTAGTGAGAAACCTCTCTGGGCATTCCAATTGTTGGATTTGTCTGGTTAGGTACATACCAAAAGGGGCATTGTACTCAATGATACGTCTGATGAATGCCGAATACAGTGGAACAATGACTTCCTTGGACTTAGATGCCAGACCTTTCTTTATAAGTTGCTCAGCATAGAATGATTTCCTCACCACTGTAGACACATGATGGTCAAAGGCTAGATTGCTATCTATGTGTGTCCCTAAGTCCCTGCCTACTGGGTCAACTCTAAGAGGTGTGTTGCCAATATGATAGTTATCAGGGATGGATAACTTCCCAAAGGATATTATTATACATTTCTTGGCATTTAGTTTTAGTCCATGGCTCTGACACCAATTGATTGTCTGTGTCAGCCCCTCCTGGAGAACATTTGTGTCAGTGTGAGATTCAATGACAGCTCCTAATTTGTAATCATCTGCAAATTTAGTCATCCAAAGACCACTGACATTGGCTTTGACTTCTGAGAGCAAACGCCAAAAAGGGGTGGTCTAAGGACTGATCTCTGAGGGACTCCACTTGTGACTGGCCTCTTTGTAGAGGTGGACACCTCAATTTTAACTTCCTGCGTCCTGTCTGTGAGGCAGTTGGCTATCCACTGGGTGACATATAGGTTTGTACATAACCCTTTGAGTTCAACAATGACCGAGTGGAATATTGTGTCAAATGCCTTGGCCAGGTCAAGGTAGGCAGTGTGAACAATGTTGCTCTCATCCATTGCTTTGGTGACCTTCTCAGAGAAGTCCACCAGGTTGAGTAGGCATGATCTGCCCTTGAAGAAACCAAACTGGGTTGGGTCCAGTGTCTGGAGGTTTACTATATCTCTATTGATCATCTCCTTGATAATTCCTTCCAAGGCTTTACATATAAGACTAATGAGACTTATGGGTCTGTAGTTTCCAGGATCTGTAGACGGCCCACCTTTGTACGGAGGGATGACTGTTGCCTTTCTCCATTCATGAGGAACAAAGCCTGTTTGGAGGATAAAGTTAAATAGTAATTCCAAAGGCACTGATAGGTCATGTTTCATGCTATTTAGAAGGCATCCTGGGGTATTCCCTGGGTGCATTAAGGCAGTGTTCTTGGTCTTAGAGATAGCATTAAGGACCTGTTCCCTAGTGATAGTAGGGGAAGTTTTATTTGATGATATTTCCTGAGGGAAGGTTGAGGGGGAGAGAGTGGTAAAGTTGGAGCTGAATTCATCACCATGCAGGTTTGCTATATATTCTGGCTCTGTATAGGTGGCTCCAATTACAATGAGCTCTGCACACAATTGTGTATCGCCTTTGAGGTTGCAGACATAGCTAAAGAATACTTTGTGGTTGTCCCTGGCCTGGAAGACCAAACTTACCTCAAATTAGGCTTTAGTAGACTTTATTTGTCCTTTCAGTTGTTTGTTTAGTTTGATGAGAGTGCTTTTATCCTGCTGGGTGCTGCACTTTATAATTTTTGCCAGGATTTTCTTCCTCCTGTTATACAGCCCATTAATTTTGTGATTCCACCAGGGTGGTTTAGTTTTTTTGTTAGTTCTGTACTTCTTCCTGGTGGGTACAGTTTTTTCACTATGCCTGAGTGGGGAATTATGTCAAAAGCGTTGCCCAGGTGTGTGTGGTGTGTACCATTTTACCTTCATTCATTGCTTTGGTGAACTTTTCAAAAAAATCCCCCAGAGAGAGTAAGTATGACCAGTCCTTGACTAATCCATACTGAGATGGGTCCAGTTTTTGGTGGTTCCCTATATCATCATTGATTAATTACATGGCAAGTATTTCAGTGGCTTTGCATAATGAGGTGGGTCATACTTATGGGTCTATAATTGCCTTTGTCTTTGGAAGGTCCTCTGTTATGCAGGAGAATGACTGTAGCTGTTCTCCATTCACTTGGTACAAAACCTGTATGGAGGCTGAGATTGAACAGTGTTGTTAGGGGTGTGGCTAAATTGTTCTTCTTGCTATTTAAAATAGCTCTGTCTCTCACTAAACACAACTTAATTTCCAGGTTATCCACCTTGCACTCTAGATCAGATGTGGTCATTTTATTTATTATCCCTATCTGTACATCTAACAGCAATTTCCTTTGTGCATTTTTTTTTTTTTTGCTGGATAAGGACACTTTCTAAAGATCATCATAGCTTCTTTAGGGTAAAAATACAGCTATATCTATGTGCTTGAACACTATCTGTATCTTCTGGCAATGAACTAGGTAAAACTCACATGGATTGTATTTTGTAATTTATCCAAAGCTGTTGACTCTGTCACCTATATCATCCTTAGGTGTCATTCTCCTTCTGTAGGGCTCTGTCACCCATACCATCCTTAGGTGTCATTCTTCTTCAGTATAACTTTGTCACCCATATCATCCTTAGGTGTCATTCTCCTTCAGTATGACTGGATTGCTTATCACAGTGTCATTCTCTTTCAGCGTGACTCGATTGCTTATTATGGTGTCACTCTTCTTCAGTATGAGTGGATTGCTTATCACAGCATTGTTCTTCTTCTGTATGATTGGATTGCTTATCACTGTAGTGGTTAAAAGCTACCCTTTAGCAGATACATTATTATATTAAATGAAAATAATACAATCTTATGACCTTCCAGCTCCTTTATTGCAAGGATTCTCACAAGGGCCCAAATTTATATCCCTGGAGTTTATTTTGTTTATTTATCCCCTAACTCATAGGCTCACTGAACAGCAAAGAATTAAAAACAAAGTATAATGTGGTAAAGATATTCTTATTCCATGTTTAGAATTTGCACTTTCTACTATCCATACCTCTCAAGTGTACCTCATTTCAAGGAAGGTTCCTCATTTGGGGGTCTTAAAAAATTAATGTTCCTCAAAGTTCCACATTGAAAGGGTCTGTTACACATTCAGTCTTAGCAAAATTTAAACTGATATCAATGGTAAATAGAAATGAATCATATTTTTTCATTAAAAGACCTATTCTATAAGTAAAACTATCACATTTTAGCCATCCTATGAGCTTCCTAGTTGAAGTTGTTAGTAAGCCATTGGTAAGTGTTCCACGTTTTGCCCATTTGTTCCACATTATGAGAGGTGGTGTTCCTCATTTTTCAGATAGAAGGTTGAGAGCTATACTGCGATCACAGCAAATGTTACAACTGCTTCTATGCTTACATAGTCCGATGGATTTAAAACTGCAGCTTCACCACATCAGTTAATTAATTGTTTCATAGCTGGCAGATGTAGTGTTAATTTGAACCATTTATATTTACACTTTTCTGGCTACATTGGAATACCACCCCTATCACCCCTTCCCCCCATATGCCTCTCACAGTTTCATATGATCTTACTAAGCTTATGGCCAGGGAAACCATTGAGAACCTCAGCCACATCATCCATACTGGTGAGAAATTAACAATGTATTCATTAAGTAGACTTTTTCTCATATATACCTAGCAAAAATTTGTGATCACTCATCCAGTTTGCCAGACTGATCTTAAGGATACTGGTTAAGAATTTTGCTGTATATGTAAGGAAAGATTACTCCAGAAATAGGAAATATGTTGACTGAGGTATCTGTCACACCATTTGATATTATTTATGTAGTAGTATAGATTTAGGTGTCTATAGTAGGGGGTTGCTTTTTTAATGGCTCTATTTGGGTAAAAAAGTTCAAAGAGTGTGAGGCTGCTCATAGCATGCAAGGCTAAGAAGAAACCACCCCTTAGGAATCTGTATGAAACTGAAGAAAGGGCAGAGCTTTTAGTCTGTCAGAGTAACTGAGAGTACTTAGACCTGAGAAATGTAAGGTGAGGAAGGAGGTATACCAAATGTGTAATGAGTTAACAAACATTTTTTTGTTCAAAGGCTGATCTACTAAGGAATGAATTATGCGGGGCTACAGATTCTGAGATTCCACTCAGATCCTCAGAGAACTCTCATCTTCAGCTAAACCTACCTTCTGGTTCCACAGCATGTGCAGGTAAAATAGAAGTTATGTTCTTACCATAACGTTCCATGTTAGTTGTCTTCTTCTCGCCTTCTTCTTGCTGGATGGGTTCGGAGCCGACCTCGGCTCCGACTCGGCCACTCTAAAAGCTCAAGAGTTGGTTCCACCGGCTCGAGGCTCCCCTTATATCCCACAATGCTAGGCGAGTTACCTCAGATCTCGTTTGTAAGCTAACCCCAGCTTATAATAGTTACAGAATAACTAAACAGAGTCCACCTCTAACAACAGGGAGAAAGAAGGGTGACCTACATCCTGATTCAGGAGATATGCAAGCAGCATATGTCTAAGAAAGAGGTGGTAGAAAGAGAGGTCACAATCACAACTCCTCTAGGTCTGTCCAGGCCAGGGGGAAGGAGGGTGGGACGCAAGAAGAAGGCGAGAAGAAGACAACTAACATGGAACGTTATGGTAAGAACATAACTTCTATATGTTAAGTTGTCTATCTCGCCTTCATTCTTGCTGGATGGGACCGCGTCCCTAGCACCTTGTCCCGGGTGGCCTAACGGAACAGACTCCTGAGAACAGTGGAACCAAAGTTAGCTCTATGCCTAGAAGCTAAATCCAACTTATAATGAGAAATGAAAGTGTGAGGAGTAGCCCAAGTAGCCGCTGCACAAATGGTGTCAATAGGCAGTCTGTTTTGGAAGGCTAAAGAAGTAGCCAAAGCTCTTGTAGAATGGGCCTTAGGTTTATTAGGCAGCTTTTGGTGTCTAATCTCATAAACGAGGGTAATCAGAGATGTAAGCCATCTAGATAATGATACCTTTGAAACTGAAAGTCCCTTTCTGCCTTCTGCATAGGAGACAAACAGTTGATCAGATTTTCTGAATTGTTTTGTTCTATCCAAATAGTACCTCAACTGACGATGAACATCTAGCCAGTGTAATTTTTGTTCAGACCTATTGGAATATTCTGGAAAAAGACAGGGAGGTCAATGCTTTGATTTAGATTTGACGTCGAGACTACCTTAGGTAAAAAGGACGGGTTGGTTCGTAAGGATACCCTGTCCTTATGGAACAATAGATAAGGAGGTCGACAGCTTAGTGCATGAAGTTCTGAGACTCTTCTAGCTGAAGTAATAGCTACCAGAAAGAGAGTCTTCCATGATAGCAATTTTAAAGAACAGGATGCCGCAGGTTCGAAAGGGGGTAGAATCAAAGAAGTAAGAACTAAATTTAGGTCCCAAGGAGAAGGAGGATTTCTTATAGGAGGTCTGAGAAGAAAAACTCCTTGCAAAAGGCTTTGCAAAGCTTGTGGGACATTAAGGCAGACTCAGAAATACCCACATGAAAGTTAGAGATAGCTGCCAATTGAACTTTAAGAGTAGAAGGGGATGAACCTGCATGGAAGAGTTCAGCTAGAAAATCAAAGACTATTTGGATGGAAGCAGTGAAAGGATCTATGTCCCTTCCTTGAGCCCAAAATGTGAAACGTTTCCACTTACTCAAGTAAATCTTCCTAGTGGAAGATTTATGGGAAGCTATCAAAATATCTCGAACAGAGTGAGATAATTGAGGAAGCCTGGCTAAGGTTGGAACTGGAGGAACCAAGCAGTGAGGTTCAGAGAGGAGAGGGAGCGATGTAACTGACCCGATTGATGGATCAAAAGGTCTGGAACTAGGTCCAGATGCCAAGGTCGCTCCAGTAGAAATTGATGTAGAAAGGGGAACCACACCTGTCGAGGCCAGTAAGGAGCAATGAGGATTAACGAGGCCTTCTGAGCGATAGCTTTCTGTATCACTTGAGAGATTAGTGGGAAGGAGGAAATGCATACAGAAGTCCCCGGGCCAAACTTGGACTAGAGCGCCTCTGCTGGGTTGGCCTGGTAAAGGGAATAGGGTGAAATAATGTCTGCACTTGCTGTTTTGGGGAGTAGCAAAAGATCGCAGCAAGGCTGACCCCACTTGAGAAAAATCTCTCTCACAACAGAGTCTTTCAGAGACCACTGTGAGGCATGAGGATAGCTCTGCTCAATTTGTCCGCTATTTGATTGGACTTCCCGGGATGTGCGTTGCTATCAGAAAACGCTGAGAAGAAATCGCCCATTGCCACAATCTGAGTGCTTCTCGACACAGGGGTAGGACCTGGTTCCGCCTTGTTTGTTGATGTACCACACTACAGACATATTGTCTGTCTGATTGCAATCGCTCCCAAGGGAGAGAGTCTTGAAGGGCTTGCAACGCTAAAAACACTGCTCTCATCTCCAGAACATTTATGTGCAAGTGGCATTCGCCTGGTTGCCATGTGCCCTGGACCGGCCTCCCCTGTTATTGCCCCCACCCGATCAGGGAGGCGTCCGCTGTCAGAGTAGCAACCCTAGGGGGAGGAACAAAGGGTCTTCCCAACCAGAGCTGAGGGGAAGACATCCACCACATGAGATGATTTCTGCACGCCTGCGTGATCATAATGGTGTGGGACATTGGAAGTTGCTGGTATGACCATTGTGTAAAGAGCATCCATTGAAGGATTCGCATGTGGAATCTGGCTAATGGAAGCAGAGGTATGGCAGCCATAATTCCCAACACTTTCAGAACTAACCTGGCTTTGATTCTGTTGTTGTTGAAAAGGAGTGAGACCAGTCTGTGTATGTCTGTTATTCTCTGATCTGTTAGCCTCGCAGACATGTCTACTGTGTCTAGATTTGCGCCTATGTAGGTAATAGTACGACAAGGCGACAAAACAGACTTTTCGCAATTTATTGAAATGCCTAACTTTGACAAATGCGAAAAGTGTAATCCCTGGCCATCAGAAGGAGATGCTTGGTGGGAGCTGTGAGGAGCCAGTCGTCCAAATATGGAAACACCTGGAATCCTTGTCGTCTCAGGTGAGAAGCTACCACTGCCATGCATTTGGTAAACACCCGGGGCGCAGTGGGGAGACCAAAGGCCAGGGCCCTGAATTGAAAATGACTGGTTCCCAGCCTGAAGCGGAGGAATCTTCTGGAGCGCCTGTTCATTTTATGTGATAGTACACATCCTGAAGGTCTATAGAGCACATCCAGTTTCCTTTTCCCAATAGGGAAGGATGGACTGCAGCATGACCATCCGAAATCTTGTTTTCTTGACTGATCTGTTCAAGATACTGAGATCCAAAATTGGTCTCCAGTCCCTGTTTTCATTGGAACTAAAAAGAACCTTGAGTAGATTCCGGATCCTTGCTGGTCTGCTGGAACTGGCTGAATTGCTCTTTTTGCAAGCAGTTTTGAAATTTCCAAAACCGCTAGATCCCTTTGCGCGGGTGGAACATCTGGAAGGGATTTTTTTGATTGTTTCGGAATGCGAAGAAAGGGGATAGAATAGCCTTCGGAAATGATAGACTGTACCCATTTGTCTTGAGTCAGGGATAGCCAGGCTTTTGGGTACAGTGACAACCTTCCCCCGACTGCCTCCGAAGGTGGGCAGCCGGGCAACACCTCAGGGATGCTGAAAGGGCTTATCAGAGAAGGCTTCTCGATTGCCCTGGTTCTGCGGAGCCCCCCTGCCTCGAGGGCGACGTCTACCATTGTTATTCCCACCTCTGCCTCTGGCGGGGTAACGACTTTGTGCGTCAGGCGAAGTCCCTTGATTTTGTTTACGGAACCACATTTTCCCACTTTTCTGGCCTTTGGGGTAAGGCCTAGAAGGAGTAGAAAAAACGGACTCCGACGGCAGAAAGAGTCTTGCCATCAGTCTCGCACCTAGTCAAGGTTTCTTTCACTTGAGGACCAAAGAGAGATGATCCATCAAACGGGGAGTTAGTGAAAGACGTCTTGAAGGGGTCCGCAAAATTGCATAGCTGCATCCAGGCATGCCTACGTAAGGCCACACCTGTCCCTGCGGCCCTACTCGCTCCATCAGCCGCATAAGAAAGGAGGCGCATGGAGGAGTTGGCTATGGAGTTAAGGGTAGCCAGCTGAGTGTTCATTTTATCTTGAAACCCGCAGCTGTAGGATCCTTCAACATGTCACCGCTTCTTTAATCAAGTCCCTTTGAAGGCGAGTGAAATGGCACAGGTCGCTCAGCTTAACGATAGTAAATGTCGCTGACGAAACATCCGCTTCCGCACCTGTCCATGGACCTAGATTCCTTGTTAGGTGGATGGACAGGTACTGAAGGATCAGCTAGTTCCTTCTTAGTGGCAGCAGCTACCACCATAGCATCCACAGAAACTCCTTTTGTTAAGAACTGCTTGTCTGCTGGTGCCGTTATGAATTTGGAGGGTCTCCTGGGAGTGGGGTCCACTGAATCAGGAGCCATCCATGCCATGCTAGCAACCACCTGCATGAGGGGGCCAAAGGGGGACACCCAGGAGGTGGAAGGGCGAGAGCCAAACGCCTCAAGATATACAGATTCATCCTCCAAGGGTTAAGGGCTGGCCAATTTCCCTCTGCTTCAGGATCTCTAGAATGTCTGCAAAAGAGACATCTTCAGAAGGGGAACGGGGAACCTCGGAATCATCTAAATCTGTATCAGATGTGATTGACTCAGGTGAGTCAATGTGTTTCCTCTTACACTTCCTCTTCCGAGGGGCTCTTCTGCCAAGTCAGGAGAGGCCTCGAAGAGGATGAGATCCCCACAGGGGTTCCTGAGGAGCTGGCTCTCTGCGGTCCGGGATGAGGGAGTGAGTCGACTTGACCTGAGGCACAGAGGGAGGGCGGACGGCCGACTGTGGGGTAGAGCCAGGCTCTAACACACTCCGCATGACCTCGAAAGCACCCCTGTCAGGCAAAGCCAGAGGTCCCCGCCCAAGAAGCTGAGAACCCCCTCGGCACCGACAGTGATGGCTCCGAGGCCGATGTCGGAGCCGAACTCACCAGCAAGCTCCGAGAGGAAGAGCGGGTCGGACAAGGGTCCGATGCCACTCACCCTTCGAGCCGACGAGGGAAGTCCGGCGCCGAGATTCTTCCAAGGAAGAAATCGGAGTTTACGACGGAGCCGATGACAATTGTATCGGCTCCGACGCTATCACAGTCTCGGTTCCGACGACCGGCCCGAGCTCAAGAGAGTCGAGGAGGAATATATTGATGGACAGGGGCAGGCATCGACTGATGAGTCGGGCTCTGAAGCATCTGGGCCAGTGCCTCGGACTTAAGAAGTCGACTCACTACCCTCTGAAGGTCATGATCCGACAGCCTCGATGACCTAGAGGAGTGAGATCTTTGGCCCGCTCAGACAGCAGGGGAGATCCTGGAGCCGAATGAACGGAGCCAAGGGATGGTGACCTGGACCTCTTCCTAGTTGTCGGCTCCGAAGGTCTGGTCGGAGCCGACACGGGAATTTTAATACCTCGGCTCCAGCCGAGCCGAGGAACCACAGAAACTGTGGACTGAGACTCATCGGCTCCAGCCGGAGCCGATGTAGGCAGAGGTTTAGCCTTAGGTCTCGGCTCAGTTGTCAGAGCCAAGACCTAGATGCCTTGGAGGGCTTCCTGAAGACACAGTAAGGGAATCCTCTGGCTTGAGTAAGCCTCTTAAAATTAACTTATTTTTTCTTTCCTGCAGGACCCTGGGGCTGAAGCCATGGCAAACAGCACAGGAGTCCTGCAGGTGCAAAGGTCCCAGACAGTAGACACAAGAAGTGTGAGCGCCTGTCAGAGACATTTTCTGACAGCACGCATCACACTTCTTGAATCCGGAGACCTTTGCTTCTTTAGACATCTCAAAGGTGTAATCACACACACAGTCACAAACACACTGATTACACCCTGTCTAGTTTAACTTAAAATAAAACAAGTAGCTAGGTTTTTAAATTAAGAAAAATAACACACGCACTCCACTAGGGAAAGAAAAAGGCCTGTAGGCCCAGGGAAGAACTTAAAGTTCTTGTGGGGAAAAAACAGGGATTTTTAAGAAAGGGGATAAGAATTCCTCTAAACTAAGGGAAATAAGTAAAAATATTAAAATTAAAAGGGGTTTTAATACACTAACTTTACAAGAAAGTCACTTACCAAGAACCGGTAGAAAACCAACACCTCGATCGCTGTAGCGGCAAACGAGATCTGAGGTAACTCGCCTAGCATTGTGGGATATAGGGGAGCCTCGAGCCGGTGGAACCAACTCTCGAGCTTTTAGAGTGGCCGAGTCGGAGCCGAGGTCGGCTCCGAACCCATCCAGCAAGAATGAAGGCGAGATAGACAACTTAACATGCATTTTTACTTCTAGGAGCTACAACAATGAATGGTAAAACTGCAGGCATTGACCCTTGATTCTTTTTCATTATTTTACTCGGCTATTAAAACATTACTTCTAAAACAATCCAAGTCTTACCTTGTCAGTGAAATCACTTGTTTTTAGACCACATCCAGTGGGATATGCCTAAATTATGGGGAAATAAAACAAACTCTTAACTTGCTAATTTGAGTGTCATGGAGCCCTGTTAGAAAATGTGAAACTAAATCAATAGTAGAAATGTTTAAACTGCATTAATAGTAGATCAGTTAATATCTGGCTGGGGTCTACTATAAGTGCTTAGGTGCTATTAGCCTGAGGCTGACTGGCTTATTGTTACTTGCTTTAAATGGCAAATGCCCTACTTCCCATTAGCTTGATACTAGAAAATTACACAAACTTCTCACAACCTGATCCTAGCAAGTTATTTTTTTCTAGAACCATAACTCTAAACTTAAAACTCCCAACAGATCTTTTAACATGATCCTGAAATCTTTGCTCACTAATGCTTACCCTACACCACCTTTAGCTCTCTGAACATAAATTCTCTGATTCCCCCATTCCTAAGATCACTTCCCAGTCCTAACCATAAATTCTGTTTCTGCTCCCCAAACATAAATTCCCAGATTGATCCTTACCCCTAAACTTCCCTTCCACTCCATGATTCTAATTTCTCTTCTTATACATCTTATATATCTTAAACCTAAATGTTCCAATCATTCCATAAACCTAAATTCCCTGACTGCTCCCTTGCACAAACCTAAATCCACTGATGAACAAGGAAAAAGCACCCTCCTCAGCCTTAACAGACTAATAAGACAACTTGTCAAATCATCCAAGAGGTCCTTTGACAGAAACCTAGCAAGTACTGCCAAGGATAGCCATAAGGCATTTTACAACTATGTATGCAACCTAAAGGGTAGGACCCAAGCATGTGGAGAACTGGTGGCCAATGGTATCACACACACTGACCCTAGAGAGATAGCAAACCTGCTATTGGATTGGTTTGGTGAAAATGTCACTCCCTTATCCCCTCCTTACTTACAGCAAACTCTCCACCAAACTCCCCCCACCTTACATATGTGAAGAGTAGGTTCTCAAAGCCCTGTCCAAGGCAAAGAACACAACATCTATGTTACCAGATGATATCCCAGGCTGTCTTCAAAACAGACTAAAACATGAACTAGCATCACCACTAAGTACCCATTTCAATTATAGCCTAACCACAGGGTTTGTTCCTGCAGAATAGAGAATAGCTACAGGTATTCCCCTCCACAAAGGTGGCCTAGCAACAGACCCAGGGAATTGCAGACCGATAAGCCTAGTCAGCTTCATCTTTAATGCCATGGAACGTATCAATATGGACCTTATAAATAAAGACATAGTGACTTCCAAACCCTGGACTCTACCCAATTTGGCTTTGTGAAGGTCAGATCCTGCCTGTTAAATCTGGTGGATTTCATTAAAGTGTGACCAAGGCCATTAATGAGGGCAAATCTGTGCACACAACATACATCAACTTGACAAACGCTTTTGACACAATCCCATATTCAGGCATTACCAATTAACTTAGCAAACTGAATGTAAACCCCTTCATTGTAAGATGGGTGAGCCAACCAGATACACAAAGTGGGTGACTCCATATCAACCAGAAGACCTGTTACCAGAGGGGTGCCGCAGGGGTCAGTGTTGGGCCCTCTACTATTTGGTATATACTTCTCAGAAGTTAAGCTAAAAACTAAAGGGTTGTGCTGACCAATTTTACAGACAACTGCAAACTAGGTGCACTCATTGAATCCCCAAATTATGTCAGTATACTCCAGGATGGTCTCACACAGACCAATGACTGGTGCATTGGTCATGGCCTCAAATTGAATGCAAAGAAATATATCATCATTCCCTTCAGCACAAACAATGTCCCTTCACACTATAAAATCAATAATAATAGCCTAAGTACCCATGAAGTGTTAAGGGACCTGGGATCACAGGTTGACTGTGACCTTAACTTCGGCCACCATGATTCTACCTTTGTAAGGATAGCTTTCCATGTGGTTCACTTGATTAGTAAAGGCTTCACCTCAAGAGCAAAAGAGTTATAACTCCTCTATACTCAGCACATATCCAGCCCATAATTGAGTATAACGCTCCATTCGGTATGTACCATACAAAGATCTACAGCAATTAGGGAGACCTCAGAGGTTTCTAACAAAGCAGATCAAGGGCCTCCAGTATGTGCCGTGCATGGACTGATGACTTCCCTGTCACTATACTCCGTATCGTAAAGACTTCTTAGGGGAGACTTACTGTATGTCTGGCCTACAGAGCAACCCAAGACCCAAACCTAATGAACTTAATGCATATCTGTAAATCAGATGGGTCTACAGCTACCCATTCCAGTGACTTAAATATGGACTGAGACTTAAATTTGACATGCTGGAAGGACATATTTATCTCCCAGCTACAACCACAGCTTTAGAACAAGCTACCGATTCATGTAAAACAGAGCACCTCTATGACACCGTTCAAGAAGAACCTGAATGAGTGAATGGTGCACCATAAATTCTTAACAGGGATAGTGCCCACAACCCTCCTGGACATGGGCAGTCATCACTAAATGCTATCTTGTGTATTATCTAGTACCTCCATGGTATTCCATTGAGTTGAAATGGCTAAGCTTAAACTGACCTCTGGGTCGATAGCTTAGTAATCTCCTATGATCCTATGATCAATCCCTAACTGTAAATTCCCCTGCTACTCCCTAAACTTAAATTCTTTAATTATTCCCTAAACATAAATCCACTGACTGATCCCTAACCATATACTCTCACTCCCATGCTCCATAAACCTAAAAATCATCTAATGCTCTCTAAACCTAAATCTCTTTAATGTTGACTAAACCTAATCTCAGTCTCTGTACTTTATCCATGTCTGTGAACCCCAGTTGTCCCCAATCTTAAAACTTAAACTTTCATCCCCTCCAACCCACTCCCCATGGCTGCTACACTTACCTTACTCAGACATGGTTACATGTTCTAGAAGCCACTGCACATGCTCTACATGGCTGCCACACCTTACAGAACACATACTTAAGTTCCAGTGTAAGTGGCAATTCATTTGTACTGCAAGACACTCATGCTCCCAGTTACAAAACTGCAGTATGTGAGCAGTTTGGACACAGGCATTTGTGTTTGACTCAGGAGAGGGTTGACTACAAGTGCTTGCATGCTCATGGCTGACTTTTTCATTGTCACTTTTTCTAAATGACAAGTGTTGCACCTCACACTAGCCCAATTCTAAGAAATTACATAACCCTCCCACAAACTGAACCTAGTAGGCTACAAATCCCTCCCAGGCCCTACCTCTAATTTTAAAATTCCTACTTGGTCTACCTGAATTCTAGCATCATAGCTGTGACTCAAAAACTTTTACCTAGTCACTAAATGTAAACAGATTATTACTCCTTAACTCTAAATTCACCTCCCTCCCCCTAAACCTAAATTCTCCACTTGCTTTCTAAACACAAATTTCTCAGTCACTGTCTGAACATAATAATATACACATATCCCTAACCATAAGTCTAAATGCTATGGTGGCTTCCAAAACCTAACAACTAAACCTTTATTCCCATCCCTCTCCCTTCTCATAACTGCCACATATCTTTCTCATTCTCAGCATTTGCTTTACTGTATGCCAGTTACATCTTGTCTGGACACCTTGTCAAGTCTGAACATGAGAAGCAACCTTTATCATTAAAGAGAACACTCAAGTTCCCAGCTGCAAGACCGTGGTCTACATGCAGCCAAAACTCAAGCATTTATTGGAGATCCTTATTGGTGGTATCAGGCAGACTTTTAGAGGACAGTTTTCCTCTAAGTTAGTAATGTTATTAATGCTAACACTGACAAATGGATACTATGTTGTTCATCAGTATTCTAAGTATTATTGTAAAGTTAACTGCTATGATTTGCATTGTCCACATGCTACTGAGAAAAACAATGTGTGTGTGTTTGTGTTTGATTAGTAATATGTGAGTGTGTGTGTGTGTGTGTGTGTGTGTGTGTGTGTGTGTGTGTGTGTGTGTGTGTGTATACGTGTATGTGTGTTTGAGTATGAATGTGCTCATGTGTGTGTTTGCTTTTGTGTGTGTGTTGTGTGCGCGCGTGCATGTGTGTGTATATGTGTGTTTGAGTAAGTGCATGTGTGTATGTGTGTGCATGTTTGTGTGTGTGCATGTATGCTTGTGTATGTGTTTGTGTGCGTGTGTGCGTGTGTGCGTGTGTGCGTGTGTGTGTGTGTATGAGTATGATTGTGTTTGAGTAGTAATGTGTGTGTGTGTGTGTGTGTGTGTGTGTGTGTGGTTGTGTTTGAGTAGTAATGTGTGAGTGTGTGATTATGTGTTTGAGTATGCATGTGAGTGGTTGTGTGTGCGCATGTGTGCGTGTTTGAGTATGCATATGTGTGTGTGTGTGCGTGTGTGTGTGTGTGTGTGTGTGTGCATGTACGTGTAAGTGTGTGTGTGTGTGTGTGTGTGCATGTGTGTGTGTGTGTGTGTGTGTGTGTGTGTGTGTGTGTGTGGATATGCGTGTATTTGTGTGTATATGACTATGCGCGCATGTGTGTGTTTGAGTATGCATGTGTCTATGTGCGTTTCTGTGTGTGCACTTGTAGGTGTGAATATGTATGTGTGTGCGTCTGTATGTGTATGTGTGTGCGCATGCGCGCGTGCCCATGTGTGTGTATATGTGTGTGTACATGTGTTTTATTCTTGCACATAGAAATTCACAACTTCTGCAGTATTTAAATTTTTCACGCATATTCTACTATAAAGAATAACTTGATTAAATATGTCCAATAATTACAAACAATGCATTTATGCAGTTTAGATATGTCAGAAATAGTGTGTTGAAATCCAGTTTCTTCATTTGCTAAATTTTCAACAGTTATTTCAAGGTAAATGGGATGGTAAATTCTGTTTTTCACGCATTTGCAAAAGAAGGTTGAAAATAACAAACTAAGCATTTCATTCACTTAGTGAACTGGACCTATGTTCAGCTGATAGAAATTTCTTTATCTGGCATTATTCATACAGCTAGCAGCTGCTCAGAGGCAGACAGAAATATCAGAAAAGAAAAAAAATTGTCTGGGGCTTTACTTCAGCAGGTACTGCCTGGAACAGTTTATTTTCGTTTTTTTTTTTCCTTTCTTGTCTTTAGCCTCCTGAAAATAGAAAGGATCATATACTTGATGGACCCCTGATTTAAAGTTCTTCAGTCCTAGAATGAGTACATAAATTATAAGAAAACATGTCTGATATGCATGCCTTAAGATTTTGCAAGGATTGGATTCCATCCATTTTGAGGGACAAGATGTAACAACTGAATATTTTAGCCAGCTTGTTTCAAGGCTACAGCTTTTGAAACCATCTCATCATTATTTGACCTAGAATTCAGTTCACATTTACAGGCAGTAAACAATGAAGCATACAGACACATGGCAAATACTGGGAAGCGTTTGACAATGAAGTATGTTTAAAGTGCAAAATAGCTATTTCTGTCAAAATTCAATTCCGTTCCAAAATAATTAGAGGAATATGTGTAAGTTGTATACAAACATATATAGAACTCAGTTTAGGATCTTGAGATGCATTCTCTTCTCTAACCTCATTATTCAGTATCTGGGGTCATGCTACCATCAAATTCATGAACAAATATATGGTGGAATGTTTCCCATGTTATAGAATTCTGATTTTTTTATGTAGGTATTGTGACCTGTAAATAACCAATATTCAGCAACTTTGAGTTATAGAATGCAGCTTCTTCCAAAACAATGTTAGCTTTGATCTTTCTGTATTCTTTGCCTTTTTCTCCTAGACCTTGCTGATAGTCATTGAAGTCCTAGAGATGATGAAATAAACAAATTATAGCAGTGTTTCAGAAATTCTCAAAATATTCCCCGGGATTCATGAAGCTCGGTGTAAGGATGATTTTAGCCTTGTGCCGAGCGTCCTCCTTCCAGATGGTGCAGCAGCACCATATGAATATTTATGAGGGCATGCTGCCACACCCTCGACGTGCACAGGAAACATGTGCAAGTGAAGGGGGTGTGTTTAAGTGCTCTATGGAGGCTTAAACATGTCCCCACAGTTGCACAACCTACAATGCTTACTATTAGAGCCCGCCTCTAATAGTAAGCAATTAATTCAGTGTCCGTGAATACTGAAATGTATGTTAACATACAAGAGTGTCCATGAACACTGAAATAAAATCAAAGTAGTAAACACACACGCACGTAGTGGAATGTTGAGCCCCGTCCCTAGAACTATCACAATTAGATTCCCCATGTCCCTATTTTACATTTGTATTGCTTCATTATTGAAAATGTAAGCAAAGCGCAGCATATTTGTGCGTTGTTGGCCTCTGATTAGTGTAGCTTGCACAGCAAAATCATCCAAATAGTAAATAACATGCGAAATCAACATTAACATGAATTGTGTAGTGGTTAGAGCATCTGCCTAACTAACAGGCATGCATGGTTCGAGTCCCACTATAGCACATATCATGTGGAATGTGTATATGAACATATTTATACATCCTTTTGCTGTATAACCCACATAATAACATGTAAATGTGAACTGGAGTACTGCATGAAATGTTTAACTAATGTAATTCAATCAAAGTGGTAGTGTCATAATGAATAAGGCAATAGTAAGCAGGTGTAAGCAGAAATAAGCAGTAATAAACATATACAGGTACCAGTAAGCAATTTTAAGTGAGTTTGCGTTTGCGTGGGTGTAAGCAGTGCCCGCACACATTAAGCATAGTAGAAGCTAACCGAATTTAACAAACTGTAATTGGAAGATAGCACAGCCTTCCATCGCGCAAACACACACACACACACACACTCACAACTGCTTAAAAGTGCTTTAATCACTCTATATCCAATGGCCCTTGTTCTGGCAGCAACAAGATAAATGGCCTCTGCAAAGGCAAACGCAGGACCCTACACACCACAGCCAATGTGATTTACCATATATAACAACATGGGAAAGCCATGGCAGATATACATAAATCTGATGTTATCACAAACATATCATTCAGCACAGTCATGCAACAGCATAGGAAATGTATATAATTATGTAGATGTATGTGCATGTGTATGTACAGATATATAATACATATATATATATATATATATATATATATATATATATATATATATATATATATGTAAAATGAACATCGTGACAATAAAGCATACAAAAAGAATGAGAAGGAAATCAACAGCAACTCCAGTATTATTTACTGCTGTCAGCTTATGTCATATCAAGCTGGGCAGGGGTGAGCAAATCACTGTTATGCACACCACAGGCAGGACACTACCAGTGGGAGCAACACTGTCAATCTGCTAAATCTACTTTACAAACAATCACAGGGTAGTCCCTGGTGGGACTACCCAAAACTTGCTAGGCAGTGTGGACTTTCGACCATTACACAAGCAAGGGCAGGTATGTTCAAGGACCAAATGGTGGGGAGAGCCTGATGATACATGGGTTGGTGCAACATACATGTAGGGTCCCTAACACTGGGGAGAGGGCAATGTGTGGAGGTGTGTCATGACTGTGATAGCAACCAGAGAATGGATGGTTTCCATGCATGTCGAACTCAGATGGGGTGGAGGGACCATGGGTATGAAATTATGGATCCAGGTGTGTCAGGGTTGGATGGCCTGGTTCTAATTGGACCGCCTCGTGGAAGTCAGCGAGTTTGTTATAAGTATATATGCATACACACATGCATACATGTATATGTAGAAGTACATTCCCTGTAACACATGCATTCCTTTTGCAGACATAAATAACATGAAAGTGCCCCTACAATCCTCGACAGTAGATTTATTTTATTTATTTATTTATTCTACATTTGTTGACCGGGATAATCCGTCTGGATACATGTCCATTTTCAGCGGAGGCCTGGGGAGAAAAGCTCCACATATACAAGTTTCAATATACATAAGGTATCTTTTATTACATAGGAAACATACATATTGTTATCTATTACAATGAATCCAGAAGACAAAGGTAATTTTAAGCAGAACAATTATATCAATTTCAGTTCAATTAGCCTCAATACAGAGGTAAATAAGGTTTCAGTAGATACAAAGGGAGGAGGAAGAAAGAAGTGTCATGGTCTATACCATGGGAAACAAATGAAAGAAGAGAAGTGAGAGATATTAGGAGGGTAGGAGGTAATTAATCCGGGAATGAACATTGGCAGAGCCAGTGTGATTTAAAATATTGAAGTAGACTTTTTTTAAAGAGGGATAAGGAGGTAATGGTAGTAATGCTAGAGGGAAGAGAGTTCCAATATTTGGCAGTGACATTAGCAAATAGAGCATCACCTCCTGCATTATGGGATTGGACATTTTGAAAAAGAAGCCTATTTGTGGAGCGTAGGCTCTTTAGGTTGTTATATGGTGTAATTAGGCCCTTTAGTGCAGGAGCTTTGTCTGGGTGTTTAAGTATCTTAAATGCCTCAATAAGTTGATTTTGCTGGAGAAGGTTAGGGAGTTCTATCCATCCAAGGGTTTTTAGGTTATTACAGTGGTGCGTTCTATATGGAGTGCCAGTGGCAAATCTGGCAATGTGATTATATGAACTTGAGAGTTTATTTAGCTCACTTTTATTAAGCTTGGTGAAAACTGGGGATGCATATAAGAGAGTAGATAGTAAGTGAGTGCGGGCAATGGTTGTTTTTGTCATTGGGGTTAAAAAGGCTTTTATTCTATATAGTGACCCTAATTTCTTGTTCATGGTTTTAATAGTATTATTAATATGCGTATCAAATCTAAGTTTATTGTCTATGGTAACTCCTAATAGCTTGGTATGGGGGTCAGGTGAGATAGTTGTCCCATTGTTTGATTTAATGGTGAAGTCAGTAAAGGGAAGTTTTTGGGTTGGATGAAAAAGAAGCAATTTGGGTTTTTTTGGATTAAGAAGTAGCTTTCGTCCTGATAACCAGTTTTCCACAGCTGTGAAGCAGGATTGGGTTTTGGCCAATAGATTCTCTAGAGATGTATCAGAGCAGACTAAGGTCGAATCATCGGCATATTGTACACAGGTTGCCTCAGGGATAGCTTTATGTAGGTCATTAATAAAACTGAAAAGAAGTGGGCCCAGTATGGACCCTTGTGGAACCCCTATGGTATTAGGTAAGAGTTCAGAGAGTTGATTGTCCCAGAGTATGGCTTGTTTCCTATCTGAGAGGTATGCACGGAACCAGCCTAAGGTTAGGTTGTCAAGTTGTAAGGTTTTGAGAGTATTATGAAGTAGTTGGTGGTTGACCATGTCGAAGGCTTTAGAGAGGTCCAGAAAGAGAGCAGATGATATTTTTTTGTTATTACGGTTTCTATTGATTGTATCTGTAAAAGAGAGTAGGGCAGTAGTTGTGCTGTGGTTAGGTCGAAATCCATGTTGTGAGTTGGTAAGTAGATTATTCTGAATAAGATAATGAAGGAGTTGTTTGTGTATACATTTTTCCATAATTTTGGCCAGAGGGGACATTATGGCTATTGGCCTATAGTTTGATAGTTCTGTGGAATTACCTCCCTTATGAAGTGGTATGACGTGGGATGTTTTCCAAATTGTGGGGATGTTAGATTCAGAGATGGTGCGATTAATTAGTATGGATATTGGGTAGGCAATGACATCTGAGGCTTTTTGCAAGTATTCGGCTGGGAGGAGGTCAGCGGAGAGGGTGGTAGGTTTAAGCTTTTGAAGTAAGGATCTTATAGTAGAAGTGGAGACAGGTTGTAAATTGAAATTAGGTTTAGTTTCTGGATTGAATTCATTCACAGAACAATGGGTAGCTGCTAGTTGGTTAGCTAAGATAGCATAATAGGTTGTGCATAAGAGGGAAGGGACGAATTTGCAAAAATGCAGAAGTGTGTACTTTGTCCAAAGTTAGTGTTGTTATCAAAAAATAAATTGTGAGGACTTTCTCACTATGAAATAGTGGAATCATTCCTGTGATCTGCCTACTACGGCAACGCCAATAACTAAACTGGTCCTATTTGTAATATAATGTCGCCGAACTTGTACATTACTAGCTCTCATGTGTAACGTGTGCATTACCAAATAGTCATAGTTATTAATTTATTGTAGTGTCTTGTTAATGGGAGTAATGATGTAATGAAGCATAGAGTCTAATTCTGAATTAAAGACATGTGTGTCCCAGGTGGGACAACCCACAAATTGTGAATAGTGCCTATTGGTCACTCATTTCATCAATGTTTGTGGGCTAAAAGTTTGGAATGTCTGAGGATACATGGAATGAGTCAACCCATGGGGTGGGTCTACTGGCGTAGGGAGTGGCCAATGTGTAGTGGTGTGGATACACCATGTATCCAACTGGAGAATGGATGACTGCTGTGTCAGTGAAGTGTTGGGGTGGGTGTTTGGGGAACTAGGATCCATGGGTATATGGGTATATATGCAAATGAAGCAGCACAACAATAATGTAGTGGTTTAAGCATATATAAGCAGTAGTAAGCATATATAAGCACCATTAAGCATATTTAAGTGCGTTTGCATGGGGGATATGCATAGCCTACACAGATTAAGCAAAGTAGAAGCTAACTGAGTGTAAGAAACTGTATATGTATATGTATGTATATATATATATATATATATATATATATAATATATATATATATATATATATATATATATATATATATATATATATATATATATATATATATATATATATATATATATATATATATATATATATATATATATATATATATATATATATATATATATATATATATATATATATATATATATATATATATACATACATATATATATACATACATATATATATATATATCTATATATATATATATATATATATATATATATATATATATATATATATATATATATATATATATATATACATATATATATATATATATATATATATATATATATATATATATATATATATATATATATGGTTGCATATATAACAACATGGAAAAGCTTGATGACCCCATGGGTCGAGACAACGTACAACATGGGTCCTGTGAAGTGGAGAGTGGACAGCGTGTAGTGGTGTGTTCAGACCCAACCTGCATGCAGATAAAGGATGGGTGCTGTAGAGGAGGTGATGTGGGTCTATATGGACAGCCTCAGGGATGTGAGCAAAAGTGTTCATTGGGCAGAGGCATCACCCAACATGCAGCCACACCCACTACGAGTCCCACTGCTGCAAAGTCTAATCTACATGGCAAAGAAAGTAATAACCAGATGTAGATGTATATATGTAGAGGAATGTGTGTGTATATCTACCCATAGCTACATGGAGATATACCTCTCCATCTTCATAGTACAAATGTATACATACAGAGACAGAATACATATACATGCCCACATATAGATATATACATATGCAGACACCCATGCACCCTTGTGTTGTTAGATATACACAGACAGCAATATATAAATATATACATGTATAAATACATATACAGATATATCTCTATATAGTAATGTATATATATATATATATATATATATATATATATATATATATATGTGTGTGTGTGTGTGTGTGTGTGTGTGTGTGTGTGTGTGTGTGTGTGTGTGTGTGTGTGTGTAAATATACACATGTAATTAGCTAGGATATGATACAGCAGTTACGAATTACATATGTTCACAGGCCATGCAAATGGGGGTTAGGGGTCCAATCAACAAAAGTGCAACCCGTAGCATCAACCACCCAACCTAGACAGATGAAACATACAAACACATGATACAGTAAACACACCACTGCTTCCCAGACCACAGGCAGGATACTACCAGTGGGAGAGACCTGCCAGGTCTAATCTTGAAACAAAGACATCAATGTCCCTTGTGGGACTCCCCAAAAATTAATGATCATCATAGTCATTTCCTGTAATGATTCATCCAACCAGGCTGTATACGTACATGGACTAGTAGGTTGTGCAAGCATGATGACCCAAGGATCGACACAATGTACAACATGGGTTCTGACACGTGGAGAGTGGGCAGTGTGTAGTGGTGTGATTAGACCTCACCTGCACCCCACAGTAAGGATGAGTGCTGTAGAGGAGGGGCAGGTAGGGTAACTATGGGTATTCAATTATGGACCTAGGCATGCAGGTGTTGGCTGGTGCAGTTGTATTAAGACCACTCCTGGGATGTAAGTAATATTCCAAAATGGGCAGAGCTTATGCTCATACCTCTCAACCCCTAAGAGCAAAACCATTGGACAGAACATAAACCGTTAGGGGAATAAATATGGACAGAAAACACATATTCCACTTACAACCTTAGAAAGCTGATAGAATAATAGGTTATGCATTAGCATGACTTTGCTGAAGGATGTGGGGTCCTAAACCCAATTACTTGTCTGTATTTAATGGTGTCAGTTCCCAGGTATTTGCCAGAAAGGTGCAGATTGTAAGAGGAACACACCAATAGTATGAAGCAAACTCTGGACAGGCCGCGAATTCTGTACAGTCAACCGGCATGCTTACGCCTAATGGGCAGCCATTCCCGATAAGGGTCCCACCGCAGCACAGTCCAGTTTATATGGCTAAGTATGGTATAACCATATCTTTTATTGCATAACCCACTACACAACAGCTACAAACACATGGTCGCAACATCCCACTGTAGGCATCTAAGCTGATGTAATAGGTATCACAAGGTATTATTGTAGTCCCCACCCCCACCCAGGGGTGTGAGTGTCTGATGCAAACACAAAATGCAGTGCATTTGCAAGTGCGGTAGCAAGCGGGTGTAAGCCTGTTTGGCCACCGGCATGTGAGTACCACACTGGTGAAGCAATGTAGAGGCTGAGTGTAAGAAATTGTAACTGAAAGTTAGCAAACCAAAAACGTCACTGGGAACTGCTGCTGTACAAATACTGTAAAATGTTTATTAAAACACAAAACAAACCAAAAAGTATCAAAGTGAGCGCTTTTGGGCTAAGCCCTTCTTAAGGTCTGAAGAAGGGCTTAGCCCGAAAGCGCTCACTTTGATACTTTTTGGTTTGTTTTGTGTTTTAATAAACATTTTACAGTATTTGTACAGCAGCAGTTCCCAGTGACGTTTTTGGTTTGCTGATTTATTTCTTTGCTGAACTGGGATTTGGCTAAGCACTAGCTTTATTCTTTTTGGTAACTGAAAGTTAGCATTGCTTAGCTCCATGCAAACCCACGCACACCTGCTCACAACTGCTTTAAAGTGCCTTAATCACTCTGTACTCAACAGCTTGTGTTCTGACCAGCAACAAAATAAACAGCCTCTGCAAGGCTAGAGCTCAGGACCCTGTACATCACAGTCACAGTAGTTAACCACTATGCCATGAGAGCAACACATGCAAAGGAGGTATCAGCAAACTAATCCCCACCACAGGGAAATGTAATGAAACATGTGAACTGAATCTATGTACAGTGTAATGTTCTATAACCCACCACAGATCATAAATATGTGAATTGGAGTACTGCAGTAAACATAAAGTTGAGGTGTCACTGTAATAAAGTTATGAAGTCTCCAGGACCCCATACAGTGGATGTATATGTGAATCATGGATACCAGACACATATATAACCTGTAATGAATAAGACATAGCTTAGCCTTTTTGAAACCGGCCAGTTATGGAAAAGTGTGGGAATCTGGCCCTACTTAAACCGAAGAGGCGGGAATATGGCTCATAACTGGTTGTAGCATCCCCCTGCATGCAGAATGGCTGGAGTAGGAGAAGGCACTTGCTTTAGAGCATAGCACTGGGACATACAGGAGTCCAAATTCATGGTATGACTCCTGGTAAAGCACCACATCAGGAGACTACTGCAGGGCCAGTACCACGGCTCGCAGTACAAAATGGGGGCCTGGGACAGTCTCGCCCATTGCTTCACTAGTGTCACAGGTATCCCCCGGACTAGTGAGAAGGTCAGGCACCACCATGCAGACCTGAAACAGCAGAGGCAGGATGTCATGGAACAGTGGATCCAGGAAACAAGGCAGATGCAGAATGCCCCAGAACTGAGTCCACTACATAGTTAATAATTACCTAGCTTGTGTATACTATGGATAGGTATGGCTAAATATCACTGTACTTCTCTGACAGCTGCAGATGAGCATGCTGTGAACCAGCAAGCCTATGATGCTAGGCTGCAAAGGATGCGTAGCGAGGCAGGTTAGTAAATAGCCTGCATGTACTGTCATAACAAATAAATGTAAGAGCCTCAGAAAGTGTTGAACCAGTATACAGAATTGTGTAATATGCTGCAAATAAAGGTGTAACCCCTGCATTGCTTCTGTTTAATCTGCAGTCATATGTTGTACTGTTGCAGTTATTAAATAGTACTGTTGTAGTAAGCAGTGTTACCCACACTATGGTATACAGATAAAATATGTATGAAGAGCTGTATAACAATGTTGGAAGTGCAAACAGGTCAGTCATATTAGACTAAATACATTGCAAAGCCTCACAACAATTGCCTGATAGCATAGTGTACAGTGATCTTAACTGTAATGCTTTTGCCACACACAGCAGGGCTCTGGATCCCAGAAGCGCCAGTAAGTTGTATGCATAATCATTCCACACAATTGCACACAGTTTGTTAGAATGTTCAGAGAGAAAGCTCTATGCGTATATACACTGAACAACTGTACAGATTTTGCTAGAATGCTCAAATAGAAAGTGGTATGCATATTCATACCCCTCAACTGTTCCAATCTGCCCAGTATGTCCTGATAAATGGCCCACATCACCTGCCTTTTGCCCTGTTCCCCTGACAAATTAGTGTGATGATCCAAGAAATGTAGGCAGCTGTTAATGACATATAACTGATAGTCAGACTTGTACATAGTCAGAGAATGAACATGCAAACATATCTGTCATTCCAGCATCTCACCCAAAGTATATGACAGCAGTCTCAAAACATGTTGCATTAACACCTGCATCTTGTCAAGCCTGTATGTAAGACACAGGTCCTGTACATACTAATCTACAAACATACCATTGTACAATATAACGCCATTGGGTAGTGTAATAATACATGTAAGGGACAGACCATTGCAGTGACTATGATTGTTGTGAAAACTACAAGGATTTATTAGTTGTTAATTGAACTGTCTCTCACCCCTACCATATGTGCAAAAATAATAGAGTTACACAGCTCATTTGGTATGTCTACACTCATAACCTTTGTTGGGACATATGTCCTTTTGGTTTATAAATATTCACATCTGTTTCTATGCATGTACCATGTTAAAATACTCCCATACTGGTGTTCTGTTGCCACCAATGAAACCTGTATGTTGTTGTAATGGCCACTGTTTACCCATATATGCATGTGTTCTGCCTGCTCTGCAACTGTTTTATATCTGGTGCCCTGGATAATGGGAATACCTATGCATGCTGTTATAACTAATTGTGAATGCTGTTGACTATTACTAACCCGTATCTGCCTTAAACATGCTACAACATAGCTTGTATGGGAAGGCTGGTCCCAGCAAACCCACCTGTCCCACCTCAGCTGGCCATGGCATGGGGCACCGGCACACCTGGGGCCCAGCCTGGGACCTCCTCCTCCATTGGCCCTGCACCACCTTTGGGTGGAACTGCCACAGGGGATGGGGCTTGCCCCCCCGGGAGTGGGAGTGGGAGTGGACAGAAACCTGTCACCCGTGGTTCGGTCCGGGCCATGGTGCATAGGGAGCTTGACAGGGAGATTTGAGACCGCCTATGCCAGCTTGAGGACTAAGAGGTGCAACTAGAGGGTGAGCCTGCCCCTCCTAGACAGCCCCCAGCACAGCCACCTTCTGGGCTGTGAAGGTGCAGTGATGACTGCCCATGGGTGGGGACCTCAGTCCCACTGTATCTATTTGTGGGCCCATGGGCTTGCGAATTCCAAACACCCCTCCCTATCCAAGGTGTTCCCCCACATGTGTCATATACCATCCCTGTACATGTTTTGTTGGTCTTAAATGTCATCCTACCCAACCTATCCTCCCTGATCATACCTACTCTCCTTCCCCAACATCCCACTCTCACCTAAACATAAAAGAAAAAAAGGGCAATCTGTTCCAGCAAAAAAAGCATGCCCCATACATAGATGTCCATTTCACACACGTGTCCACTGGACACATGTAAACATTTCTAATTGGCACCACAACATACTATTGTTATCCTCACACACCTCTTAGGGCTGTGAGTGTCCAAATGTACCACCAAATTTATTGCATATGCACAGCCGTTGCTGTAGAAGAAATGGACAGCTATGGACCTTCCCTACACCCTTCCTGCACATCCCCAGCTTCCTTGCCTACAGTCTTTCCCTCTTTGAGCCCCTTTTTTACCACTTTCCTATCACCCCTTTTTTCTTTTCTTTTAAAGAAATTAGTGCGGGAGTAAGCAGGAGTAAGCAGTTTTATGCAACAGTGAGCTGGTTTCAGCCTGTTTGCGCAGGGGTAAGCACTGCCTACACAGGTTAAGCAATCAAGAAGGCAACTGAGTGTAAGGAACTGTATCAAAAAGTAACCACTGCTTACCATCACGCAAAGCCATGCACACCCACTCACAACTTCTTAAAAGTTCCTTAATCACTCCATATCCAATGGCCCTTGATCTACCCAGCAACAAAATAAACAGCCTCTGCAAGGATCGAAATCAGGACCCTGCACACCACAGCCCCTGTGATTTACCACCAAGCCATGGCAGATATACAGATATTGGATGTTATCACAAAAATATCATCCAGCACAGTCATTCAACGGTATAGGAAATGTATTTCATTATGTAGATGTATGTGTGTGTTTATGTCCAGATATATATATATATATATCAAGAACATACCATGTGACAACAAAGCATTAAAAAAGAATGAAAAGGGAAACACCAGCAACTCCTGTATTATGTAGTGGTGTTGTCCTATGTAATATCAAGACTCCCTCAGACAGACATGTGTCATTAATACACACAGACATTTGTACATTGCCCAGATACATTACTTTGAGCATTTTATTTACATTAACAAAACAGTTCCTGTCCAATCATTTTGCGACAACAGTACTCTTTCAAGGTGCTGTGTACAACATCATCATCATTAAAAATTTAAATGGGGTAACCATAGAGGGACAGGTAGTGTTGTGTGTACAATGGGGTTGTCTGCATCATGTGTACCTGGAACCTTTACGAGTCATGTGCATACCAGGATTGTGTGCCTGAGAGAGGGGTGAGGACAACAGTAGTATGTTGTGATGCAAATTAAAAAGGTTACATGTGTCCAGTGGACACGTGTGTGAAATGGACAGCTATGTATGGGGCAAAAGTTGTTCTGGGAACAGAGTGACCTTTTGTTTCCGCTTTCATAAGGTGAGAGTGGGATGTTGGGGAAGGAGATTAGGTATGCTTGTGGAGGATAGGTTGGGTATGATGACAGACAAGACAGACAAGACAGCATACAGTGGCAGTATATGACATATGTGGGAGGGATACACCTTGGATGGGGAGGGGTGTTTGGCAGTCACAAGCCCATGAGCCCCCAAATGGAAACATTGGGATGGAGGTCCCCACCAGTGGGCAGCACCATTGCACCTTCACAGCCGCAAAGGTGGCTGTGCTGGTGGCTGTTTAGGAGGGGCAGGCTCACCCTCTAAATGTGCCACTCTGTCCTTGAGCTGGTGTATCTGGCCTCAAAACCCCTAATTGAGCCCCCATTGCACCACGGCCTGGACTGTATGATGGCTAACAGGTTCCTGTCTGGACCTGCTCCCAGGGGGGGTAAGCCCCATCCTCAGTGGCGGTTCCACCAGAAAGTGGTGCAGAGCCAGCAGAGGTGGAGGTCCAAGGCTGGGCCCCAAACATGCTGGTGCCCGGTGCCATGGCCTGCTGAAGTGGGACAGATGGTTCTGCCGGGACCTCCAATCCCATACAGCCTATGGTGTTGCAGCTTTAACACATATAAGGCTTACTAATAGTCAACAGCATTCAGGATTACTTTTAACAGCATGCATAGATATTACCATCAACCCAAGACAACAGATGTCATACATTTGCAGAGAGAGCACAACACATGCATATATACTTCATGACATCTGTCCAAAGTGTAGATGACTTGTGACTGCAGCTATGAACAGTGGCCCATTATTGGCATATCACTGTGATAACATCAGACAGTGACTGTCATACCACTGTTACATGTGACGTATGTCCAATCAGGGATGCAACGGCAGCAACTCTCATCAGTGTCACCGTGTACTGACTGCAATCCTCACACTATGCTTCTGCAGTTCACAGAAGTGTGTTCTGTGAGTAACACAAGAAACAAATGGCTCCACACACTGACCAAGCCACAGATGACCCTACAGATGGGGAGGTTTCTTGTCAGTTATTACAACATGCAGCCTAGCCATTACCACACACAACCTGTTATATTGGCAGTAGTCTGAATGAAGCATAGCTGCACTTACATACTGTAGTCATGTCTGGCACTTCACCCTCCTGTCTTTAGGCTATTTTCCACTATGTATGTTGTTTGAGGAATATTCAGATTTAATCTGTGATGCTGTTTACCAAACACCAGATCCAGGTTCCACTTACAGCGACTGTCATGGGCAAACACCAACATGATGTTCCTAGATATTGTACTGTGTTTCCATGCAATTGGCTATGGGAATGTCACCACAGCTGTTCCACATGCAATCAGCTAGAGGAGGACTTCAATAGGTGCAGAATCCATCACCTGATCATGACCATCCCTTACAAAGCACAAGCTGCTGCTGAGCAGGTGTACATCTCCACACCCCCCAGAGAGTGTGTGGGAGTGACAGACAGAGGCAAAGTGCATCAGAGAAGGGCTGGGAGACTAAGACCTAAGCATCGTCTGTCACACACCTACCAGTACAGGGTTCAAACCCCTAAATGACTATTACAAGTGCATGCAGTTATTCCATGTGCCACATAGCTGACATGTTGATGTGCTGTAAGAACATATATGTGTGCTGGTAAGAGACATCTGCAACAGAGATATAGCAGACATACATTAGGTGTAGCACACATGGCTATCCACATGAACAGATGTCATTGTCAACACAACCGCATTCTGTAAGGGACTCAGACACATTGGCATACATTGGCAGGCTCACAAATACATTTCCTAATTACTTAGTTTGCCACACTACAGTCAGGCACATGTATTACATGCACCACAGGGGTTATCCTTAGGTTCTATGGGCTAGGGCATGTGAACGTGTCTGACATCAGTCAGTATGTCAATGGGAGTTATACTGGGTGTGACTGTGGTTGGGAATATTATACCCCACATGCAGACACAAGGTGCCAGTACTGACATGCATGTGTGCATTGCTTCATGGGTGTGTAATGGTTGACTGTGCAAGATGGCTGTACAAGGCTGGGTGAGGGGTAATCCTTGGCATCAGGCCACCTGACAATGGTCTGCAGTGTACTTTAGGGGTGTAGTGTCTGCAATGTCCAGCACAGATGGGTATTGTATTAACCTGCCTGTCATCCTGGTTACTATTGTGTGTGGCCATTGCTTTGCAATGCATGCCATGTCTGTGTTTGATAGTCCTTGACATGGACATTGCCTGGGATGTGCACGTCCCACATTAATGTACAGTGACATGTTTAAGTGTACCTGGTTTTCCTGGCACATGTTATGTACACAGTCTGTTATCATCATATGTGCCGATCTTCCATACAGGGCATGTGTGTAAGGCATTGTATGTCCTTTGTGGATCACATTTGATGGCACCACATATGTAGCAGGCATCCAGTGGGGAATATAGTGAAGGCACATTGTCCACAATTATGTGCCTATTGTACTGGTGGACAGGGTGCCATGCCCTCTGCAACCCACTGCAATTACACCATGCCTACTATCTGTCAACAATGTGCAGGGTACTAGCAACATAGTGGGATTTCCTAGGCAAGTGGGTTTGTGTATGACACATGGGTTCAAACTGTATTCTGGGTAATAGTAGGGTTGGTTACTTTGTTCACCAGGCCTATTGCCAGATGTAGGGGTATGGCTTGCCAACCCAGTCTCTTGGCTGACTGAAATCTGTAATCCTCATGAGGTGGACATTGTGACATATAATATGGCCACCATATAGGAAAACTACAAAACCCGCTCCTCATCATGTCCAGTGGTTAGACACTCACAGCCACTGACTGACAAACACACACACCTGCTCGGTCTTGGAATAGAACTTTTACCTAACTATTTTTTCACACTACTGCATTACGCAGTTATAGCACATACTACAGAGATTACTGGGCTACCCTATCCTCAAAGGTGTATTTCACAAGGAATGACATCAGCAGGTTCATCAAAGTAGGGCATTTCAAATTTCCTGCAAGTGAGTAGCCCAAAATGCATTGCTCACAAAACAGACAGTGAGACACACACAATACATCCACAACTGACATCTGTGGGTATAGAACCCATGACGATGACCTACATCACACTACTGCATGGAGATGTTATAGGACGCACCACAAGGATTACTAGGGACATAACTCCCCAGAGGTGTATTTGACAAGGAATGACATCAACAGGATTACCAAAGTAGGGCATTGTAAATGTCCTGCGAGTGAGTAGGCTATAATGCAGTGCTCCCTAAACATTGAAACACACACAAAACATACATAACTGCCATGGCTGTGGATGGAACCCTACCACAGTTCTTAATCACACTCCAGCAGTATGCAATTACCCAACACTCTACAGAGATTACTGGGTTAAAACAGTCCCAGAGGTTTATTTCTAGATGGATGATATCAGCCAAAGTTGAGTATATGAATTGTAAGGAGTGTGCGTACTCTAAAAACATTGTTTTTTCTCAGGCAGACAGAAACACACACACAGTTGACAAGTCTGAGATTAGAAAACCTACCAAACTAGCTTATCATATTACCGCATTACATAGTTACAGGACGTGCTACAGAGATTATTAGGTTACAGCATCCTCAGAGGTGTATTTCTAGGTGGGTGACATCAGCATCCTTGCCAAAGTTGAGTATATGAATTGTAAGAAGTGTGGGTACTCTAAAAAACATTGTTCCTGTCTCAGACAGACAGAGACATACAAACACACAGTTGGCAAATCTGGAATTAAAACACCTACCAAATTAGCATATCACACTACAGCATTACACAATCACAGGATGCGCTACAGAGACTATGAAGTCACAACACTCCCAGAGGTGTATTTCTAGGTGGGTGACATCAGTATCCTTGCCAAAGTTGACTATATGAATTTTAAGGAGTGTGCATACTCTAAAAAGCATTGTTCCTTTCTCAGGCAGACAGAGACACATGCAAACAGAGTTGGCAAGTCTGGGATTAGAACATCTACTAAACTAGCTTATCACATGACAGTATTACACAGTTTCAAGATGCGCTACAGAGATTAACAGGTTACAACAGTCCCAGATGTGTATTTCTAGGTGGGTGACATCAGCATCCTTGCCAAAGTTGAGTATATGAATTGTATGGAGTGTGCATACTCTAAAAAGCATTGTTCCTTTCTCAGGCAGACACAGAGACACACAGTCGGCAAGTCTGAGATTAGCACACCTACCAAACTAGTTTATCACACTACAACATTATGTAGTTATAGGATGCGGTACAGAGATTATTGGGTTACAGCAGTCCCAGAGGTGTATTTCTAGGTGGGTGACATCAGCATCCTTGCCAAAGTTGAGTATATGAATTGTAAGGAGTGTGCGTATTCTAAAAATATTGTTCCCTTAGCAGGCAGACAGAGACACATGGTTGAAAAGTCTGGGATTAGAACACCTACCAATCTAGCTTATCACACTACAGAATTTTACATTTACAGGATGCACTGCAGAGATTACTGGGTTACAGCACTCCCAGAGGTGTATTTCTAGGTGGGTGACATCAGCAGGATTGCCAAAGAAGGGCATTTCAAGTGTACTGCGAGTTGTACATGTCTTTTAACTGTGTGTACCTGCTTGCTTACTGTTGCAAAAGTGAATCTAAACAAGCTTACAACTGTTTTAAAGTGTCTGATTCCATTCTAAATGACATTATCAACAACCCTTGCAGCTCTTGAACCCTGGACCATGCACACCAAAGTCACTAGACTTACCACTAAGCCACCTGAGTTGCATGCATGTTTCATGGGTTTTATAATACAAATTTTACTACAGGTATTCCACAGTACTGAAAAAAAATGGGACAGTCACTTTGCGTACATATGTACAGTACCCATGAATGTACTGTATTCTGTGAAACAACATATACAAGTCTACATATTTACAACTGTTATAACTAAATACTAAATACATATATGCAATTACAGGATGTGTATACACACACACACACACACACACACACACACACACACACACACACACACACACACACACACACACACACATATATATATATATGTGTATATATATATATATATATATATATATATATATATATATATATATATATATATTTGTGGATATACACAGACACAGCTATAGCCATATATATAAACATGTTGACGCGTACACAAAACAGAAGCAACTCTTGTATTATGATATCTAAATCTTAATCAGTTCACCAGAGAAGGGATGGCAGTTGTGTATGTGGAGTTTGGGGTGTGGAATGATGGCTAAGGAAATATACCCCGGGGATTATGGAGTTTGGATGGGGGAATGATGGGTATGGAAATACACCCCGGGGACCACTTCTGTGTCACTGCTTGACAGTGGCACAGGAAAATAACATACCCAACAGTAGTCATTCTTGACTGTCTATTCCTTTCTATTCCTAACTATGTATTCATTTGTAGACTCAACTCACCACAGATGACTACCATGGTGTACAGCATGTTAAAAGACAGAACACATGGCTACAGGGTAGTCACACACACACACACACACACACACACACACACACACACACACACACACACACACACACACACACACTTGCCAGTATTGTGCTTACAAGTATTGCCTATGTAAAGGTAACTAGTCGAGTGGTAGGCAGTTTGGGTATGTGCCACAGAACCCAAACAATTACACTTAATCTGATTCTGGTTCTGAGCTGGGAGACATCACAGGACTGATTACTTGCAGTGGGGAGGGGGGGAAAGGGTGGTTTAGCAGAGGATAAAGGCCAGTGTAAAAGGTGGTTTCTCTTTGGAAAGCAGTAAAACCCACTCTCACGACAGGATGCAGCCACAAATACACACACACAACCACACTCAGCCATTTGCTGACACACACAGTTGCCAGGGGTGGGATCAGAATTCCTGCCTATCTACAGATCACTATTACAGTACTATGCAGTTATGAGATGCACCACAGAGATGACAAATTTCAAGGCGGTCAGAATGCCCTTCTAAGATTGAGGACATCAACAGGGAAATTGACAGTTAAGACGTACATAGCTGTAAACCTGTGTGTTTAAAGTAGGAGTACATTACAACCTGTATGCACAAACTAGACACATAATCTGCACATAAGACTTATGTAGGCCTGAGAGGTATAGTTGTAGCACAACAAGCCCTGAACTGGAGTATGCCCATCTGTGGAATGGACAGCTACTATCACTATACAGGGTTACAGTGGTCATGTTCATACACATAGAATCAAAGGACTTCTTTGGATGCATTGACTCCAGTTACACAAGGTGACAGTGGGTATGCTCATACACTTAGTAGAACAGCGCCATTTGGGATGCCCTCTGACTACAACTACACAAGGTTATACTGGGCATGCTCATATACTTAACAAAGGGCTTGTTTGGATGCACTGACTCAAATTACACAAGGTGGCAGTGGGTACACTCATACACTTAGTAGCACAGGGCTGTTTGGGATGCACTCTGATTCTAACCACAGAAGGCCACAGTGTGCATGCTCATACACTTAGATGTGCAGAACATGTTGTAATGGACACCTATTGTAAATGTACAGGTTTATAGCTATGTACATCTTAACTGTCAGTATATATGCACATTATACAGGTTTACTACCAGATACCTGTATGTGGCCAGTAAATGATATATCTGCATCTGTGTTGTGTGATACACATGCATAAATGTACATGAATTACTGCCATATATATGTGAAGTATACACAATCATGCATGTGTTTAAGTGACAGACAATTGGATAACTGGGACACACTGGTGGATGCAAAGTACAGCATGTGTTACACACATTGCTGCCCTAAAAGGCATACATTGATATCAGGTTGTGGACAGTGGCATTATACTTGGAACAGTGACATGTGCAAGCATAATACGTGAGCCCCATTGTTTAATGGTACTGAGGTGCAGGTGTCAAGATGAACTCTCCAGGTTGTGTTAGTAGTTGTCATTATTAGCAGGACCGCTCCACTAAGTATATCTGACATTGGTCATCTACACGTCTGCTGCTGTCCGTCACCTTAGATGTAGCATTTGATACCAAGCACAATACTGCCACTCACAGTGATGTCATGGTATGAGTGGCAACCACTTGACCAAAACAATGAGCCAATGTCCTGCTGTAATTATGAGGTTGTCCAATGTCTGTCATTCTGGGATGACATGACTGAAAGAAGACAAGCCTTTGTCACAGATCACATGCATCCATGATTCAAGCGAGTGTGGATAATACCTAGGTGGCATTTACCCATATAGTGCCATTCCAAGGCAAATGTCCTAAACACAGAAGTAACACTCTGACACCTACAAAACAATTGCATTGGATGCTTATGGTAACCAGTGCTAGATGTGTGGCTTTCATAATCCATTTGCTCAATGTAGAACCTACAATGGGGAATACTGACATAGGTGCAGTGAGGAGCACCTGGCTGAAGGCTCTGCAGTGCACAATAGCACTATCACCATATAACTCAGATCCAGACATGTGGGCCATAACACTGGTATGGACCACTCCAAGTGATGGTGTCCACATATTCATAAAGGCTACTCACAAGTAAAGACCACTACTCCAACATAATGCATCACAGATGAGTCAGGTACAGGTGACAGTGGTTAAAGCTGCATTCTAGGCTGTATCCTCATATACATCCACCACCATGTCTTCAGACTACCAACACACATCTATAAATGTGGTATGAAATAGTATGGTACAACACCAAATAACCTTCGACTGGTGGACTGTACCTAGCCCTGCATCAACTGTGCAAAATACCCATGTACTGACACAGTTGAATAATGTGTTATGCAATGCAATAATACCACTGTTTGTAACCAGGTCAGTTGTACACATACCGGGGTCCCTCGGATGTTGTCAGCATTAACACAGTTGAATGTTGCTGTACACCAGTAAACAACACCCTCATGGTTGGATATGACCTAGATGTACCTGCCCTAGATATGTACATCTCCCACTCATGCAACATAAATGAAAATGCCATAGCTGTTGTTGTCCTGTGTGCATACAGGTGGCTACATTCATTGCACACATGCACATGGAAGATAGGTCTATGGCTGCTGAATGCTAACAGTACACAAGGTTTGATATCTATGTTGACAGAGGTAATATTCCCTCTCTACTGGTCACCCATGACACCTATCATATCATTCAACAACCCATGTGACATGTATGTCATTAGACATGTCCACCAAATGCAATGCCTACAAACATACCCAAATAACAGGATCATAGGACCTACACACATGGCCTGTATTGACAGACTCAGGGAAATACAACTATGGTCTGTATGCTCCTGAGTAGTTACAGGTGATATGTCCATGACATGTACAGCCATGTGTGAACCACAGCTCCTACATATACCCCATGTCAACAATTGCAAGACATGCATACTGTGTGCTGTCTGGACATTAACCTTATTTCCACAATAGCCAGTACGTGCTGGGGTTGAGACGTTTACAAGCCACAGACCTCGCACATGCTTGAATAAGTGTAATGCCTAGCTCAAAAAGAGCACATTACTGGCACTCTTCCAGTAATCATGAGGTGTGTGTGGCAAATATGATGTATGTGTGGCAAATATGATGTGCTCACTGTTGATCATTACAGTGCCCTGGCTTCACAGTGGAACTGTTAACTAACAATTTGTGGGATCATGACATGGAATATTGCTGTGCGTGTGTCTTCCTGATATGTGCTATTGGCATAAATGTAAACTTAGCTACTCAATGAAGATGGTTGTGTGTCCTACCAGTACATGAATACAACATCCATTATGGTGTAATACTCAGCTTGGTTTCACACATGGTGTGGGGAAGGTGGGGAATATATCCTCATGATCTGCTAGTCCACTTACTGATGAAGACTGCATATGTGTACATGTATTGATGTGTGCTTAGATTCCATGCGTGTGCAGTGTCTGATGTTTGAAGGTGACTGTTGTCTTAGTACATCATGCAGTTGCAATGCAGCCTCAACATTGTCAACTGTATATGGTGATATGCTCAAAGTACAATAAGCTGTACTTTAGGTATGGACAGATGTTTGGATATAACAACTAAGTGGAGGGGCTACTTTGCAGATGAATGATTACTGAGGACAGCTCACAGATGTGTTGCAACCATTCCTACATTAATCTGTGTAACTGTGAAGCTATAGTTTTGTTAATTGAAGGGGAAGACACACAAAGTAGAATGCAGTAAGGGTGACACTGAAGGCAAACCTCTTGACACCTGTAACAGTAACACCTCCCCTATGCATATATTGTGCATATATCAGCACAGTTGGCAAAGGAAAGAGCCAGTATGCTTTGTAGCATGTGCAACAGTGCTGTAACTCTGTAATGCCTATCATGAGATAGGTAGGTGTTTGATTCACAGTACTGGCACATGTGGGTGTGTGTGTGTCCATATATGTCACGTATGGTGGAGAATACATCCCAAATGTTTTTCACTCTCCTGTACACTGTTGTAGACATCTATACAGAGTGAAGTGTAGAAAGCAAGACATAGGCAGGAGTTTGAATATCACACATGTCATGTGTCTGTATGTGTGTGACATAGGTGTATATCTTTGTGAATGCCACAGTATGTGTGTGTGTGTGTGTGTGTGTGTGTGTGTGTGTGTGTGTGTGTGTGTGTGTGTGTGTGTGTGTGTGTGTGTGTGTGTGTGTGTGTGTGTGTTTGTGTGTGTATGGTTGTCTGGTCCCTGGAGTGAGGCTGTATTTTTCCATAGTGAAATGATAAGACCCCCTCCCCCCATCCACTCAATGCATTCTAGTATCCCTGTTGATGTCATCAATCTTAGAAGGGCATTCTGACCACCTGTAAACATGTACACCCTTGGGTGAGGCTTGTTGTTACATAGCCTACTGATGAACCCCCTCCCCACATACACTCACCGCATTCTAGCATCCCTCGATCTTAGGCCATTCTGACTCTCTGTACATGTGTAATCAGTTTACTATTAGAATGTCGAAGCGAACTCCATCTACTGTACTGTTGTTGAACACGGAAGTTCGAAAACAGTAATATCGAAGACCAAAAGCCAACCTAGGAATGGGTTTTAACATGGTTCGACATAGGGGAGAGGTTTGTAGTTCGGCAATAACACTGAACTCCTATCTCAACCCATGTTAAAACCATTCCTAGGTTGGTTTTTCATCTTCGATATTACGTTTTTGAACTTCCGTGTTCGACAACAGTACAGTCGATGGACTTCGCTTTGACATTCTAATAGTAAACTGTGTAATCTCTGTGGCGCGTCTTGCAATGGTGTAGTACTATAATGATGATTTGCACATAGACAGCGGTTCTCATCCCAACAGTGGCAACTGTGTGTGTGTGTGTGTGTATCAGAGTGTGTGTTACTGTGTCTGTGAATCCCTGAGTTGTGAGTGTGTAACTGTCTGTGAATCCCTGAGTGTGTGGGTGCGTGTTTGTATCCTGTCATGAGAGCGGGTATTACTGTTTCCTAGTGAGAAACCACTTTTTCCATTGGCCTTTACCATTGTCATCTGCTAAAGCACTCTTTTACCTCCTCCCTGCTCGAGGTAACTATACCTGTCATGTCAACCACTATGGATGTGACAATTCTGGCCACAGTAGCTTACTACACCGCTATCATACTCTTGGATCATTAGATCAGTAAACATGTTTGAAACTTGGGAGATTATAACTGTGATGTGGAAGCTACAAAGTGCATGTAGATATTGTCATACAGACCTGTGAGTAGTCTTCATTTACATATGGGACACTAACCGCAAACACTGACATCTCCCAGCACTTGCAATTACACCTGAAAGAGGAAGGCAGAACATCAAGATCAACATGCAGTTACTGTTGTTACATGATACATACTGTCAAAAATACAAAATGCATTCTAAAACTGTAGTACATGGTATGTCTGCTGCCTGTCAACACTACTCAACAATGGTAATCTACAATTGTCTTCCTAGTATGTTGACCCTGTGAATCAGACCATATGAGCATGTCCCTGCACCGATGGTGTGGATGACAGGGATGTGGCACAAGCATCATCATATGCACAGGGTGATAATGTTTGCCAGAGGCCTAGGCTGCACCATTGGATGACATCATGTGTCTGGGTTAGGGCCTTTTATCTCATTGTGTGTGTGTTTATTGTTATGCACGTGTGTTGAGGTGCCCTACATTTGTTACTGATGTGTGTGTGTATGCATAAACACAGGTCTGGCATGTGGCTGGCCTACTCAGAGTTATTATTGACAGCTGCAGACTGTACAGGGCAGGGTTTACAGTTCATGGTGTCCAGCCATGGCCACATGACCTGCGCCTGCCAGGGGTTGCACGGGCACTACCAGGCAGAGGTCCAGATTGGGTACTGTATGATGACACATGTCCACTGGAACTGTGTCCCTGTTGGGACCATCCAGGACCACGTGCACGTGGCCTGCTGTGTCCTGGTGTGGACAGCATAGCACCAGCTTCCCTGCTGCTGCTACTGCCACTATGGGAGCAGGCATGTGATGCAGCATGTTTACGTAGACCATCAACAGGTGATATAGCTGGCCTATGTCCACGTGCCCGACGCCTCACTTCCATCAGATGTTCTAGCACAGACATTCCATGCTCGAGGATTGACATGCCATGGTCAAGGACTCCCACCATGGCACCCAATCGTCTATCCAAAACATCTACAAGATGATGTTGACAATTTACAATTGCCTGGATGTTGTCAGTTAAAGAATGGACAGCAGCCCTCTGAAGCCTCAGACCTTCTCTGTTGCGCCATTCAGCATGTGCCTGTGCCCACATTACAGCCTGAAACATGTGTCTGGCGACACCAGCTGATGTGCTATGTCTTGCAGGGGCATTTTGGCCAGAAGTCCTCCTACGAGCAGCCGTGGGCACATGCCTGTGTGGGACATCACCAGTCAGTTGGCTGGCATCATGGTGTGCAGGCACACCTTGCATAGTCTCCACACATTCCTGCTCCATGCTACCACCCGCCAACTGTCCTTCCTCTATGGCCAGTGGTGATGAGGTATGTGTAAGCATGAGAACAGTGTGCAGGGATGAGGGGGATACAGGTGGAATGGCAAGCAATGGCACAGATTCAGCCCCTGACAAACCTGCCTGTGCCTCAATCATACTTTCATCATCACCACTGCTAGAGTCAGTGGGGACACTAACATCAGGTGGACTGCAGTAGGGCAACGCACCTACATTAACACCTCTGAGGGACAGACAAGAACTGTACATTATAAGTTATACAACACAGTACAGACACACAGACAGACACACAGACACACAGAGACACATGATATGGCAGCCAACGGCATGCAACATGCATGTGATATGGCAGAAGGCATTCAGCTTAGACAATTATAGTGGTAGTAATCATACATCCCTGTGTTGCACACAACAGCATGGATGTGTTATAGCAGAAGGCATGCACCTTAAACAATTATAGTAGTAGTTAGCATACATCCCTGTGTTGCACCATTTGTGTTAGTAGGTCATGCCCCAAACCTGCAACACAATGCATGCACTATGCACCTTTGCACCACACTGTCATGTTTTGGGCAACATACCCCACATTTTAACAGACCATAGCTGACCTGTGTACATCTGCCACCGATGCTTTGTGTTGGCCACTGCCCCTATGTGTGATGAGGACATGAGAAGAAGGGTATGTTGAGTGAATACTATGTTTGCTTGGGCCCTAGCTTTCATATCTCCCCCACAGCAGTGCATGTCTGTTCAACATTATTCTGCTTACCCCTAAGCTGAGTCTACAGACAATGTGCATGTGGCTGTATGCATATGTTTGACATGGCTGCCCTTACTTTGCAATGGTGCCACAGACCAGCACAGGTTAACAGTACACCAGCCTGTGTGGCATATGACCTTGCCAATCACATGTAGTATGACATGTCTTCTGCTGAAGTATTGAATGACATGCATACATGTTTAACACAATGGTGTCCTTTCAAATATACAGTAAGGCAATGGTGTCCCAATGCAAGGACGTGTTATACTAACATGGACCTTCAGCTGACGAAATGTTGTCAGTCCACCCTACAGATATACAGTGACATGCTGCACATTGAGCTGATGTGCATAACCATTGAAGGCATCATGTGGCTTCACTATTGCTATACAGTGTGAGTTACAGACACAGTTCATAGCCATGACTGTGTTCAGATACAATACATATCTAATGTGGAATGTAACCCACATCACTGAGGTGTATACACACTAAACCCTAACGTGGAATCTGTGACACAGGTCACTGAAGGGTATACAGATGACACCCCTGCACATCTGCAACTATATTGCTGATGGCTGGCAACTATCCCCAGACATGGCTAGCCTTGCAGTATTCCATGTCCCACATGCCTGTGTACCTCACACACATGAGGAGCAAGCATGACAGTGATGTCTGACATCAGCAAGTTGAATGTACTATATATGTGGCCTGATGTGGTTGTATGTGTATGTTGTGCAACACATGTATGTATTTGGATACTGTATAGGTGAAAGCTTTCATGTCGTGACGCACTCAAGATGTTAAAGACATGTGGTTTGATGTCATGCCTACACAAGCTGTGCACAGGCCTGTATGATGTTTAGTGTGTCACATCTGCAATATCACCATTACACAATGGCCATAGTTGTATTGTGTCGAGCCAATGTACAACAGGTTGTACTCACATGTATATCCCTTCTACTGTGGCCGTCCTCCATGGCCATGTGCAAACATGTTTTGTCCAATGGTTATGATGGGCATCTATTCCACATGTCAGTGTTGTCCCATATGACATACACCCATAGATAACATATGCTCCACTGAGGACAGGGTTATGCAGACAAAGGATGGTATGTTTGGGATGAGAGATATCATGTTTTGCAGGATAGTTAACCAGTGTTGCCATCAGCCCACAAAATGTCATGGACATGTCAGATAGCACATGACCTTGTGTGACAGTCATACCACCATACATTATGTGTACATGTGTTAAATGGCCACATGGCAGATAGCATGCAATTAATATGATCTGTGCATTATCAAGCTTGATAAATAATAACAATCTCACATGCAACAGGCTGCTGTCACTGCAAAATGCCAGCGGTACCTAAATAAGAGTGTCACAGCAGTAAGAGCATTATCCACACCTGTGTGATAGCTACAGGGTGCAATGTGCATGTTAGCACATAAGCCAGTACAATAGACTATACTATGGAGTATGCACATCTGTGCATACATAGAGTAGCAAACTATAGTATGTGGCATGTGTGCATACATGCCTTGCATATGATGTTACATTAAATATTGCACAGTAACACATGTAACTATATGAAATATAGTTTTTTTTCTACGTGCAGTAATGACTTACCCGGAAACTTCCAGCTCAGTGTTGTAAGACACCCACCTCCACAATTCCAGCTAAAGCTTGTGGATGGAGTTCTGCAGGTGTCCCCAGGTTGGCCAGTAGCTCCTTGGTACTTGTGAATGAGGGCTGGGTGAGTGCCACCCCCCCACCTGTTGTAGCTTGTTCCCTGGCAATTGCATTTGCACGCTGCTCCATCTAATGAGGTTGGTGCAGTGTCAGTGCACCTGCTGATAGGTGCGATTGTGGCCACCAACATCATTTACCCTCCTGCAAAGTTCCTCCCACTGGGCATCCCACTGCTGTGTATCCTGTGGCACATGACTGAAGAGTGTTTCATGGTTGTCAAGGAGGTATGGAATGAGGACCTCATCCTCCAAGTGGTTGTATGGTGGGAACCTGGCATGTGGCATACCTGGAAGACATAATGATGGAGACAGGTTACAGTAACTCACATAGAAGTACAGAAGTGCAGCTATCACATTTATTATGATTACAAATATGTCTTTGCAATTCTGCATGACACTAACACCACTGGCATGTTTAACTCACACACATTTGACACTTACTGGTGATTTGATGTTATCATAATATATGTGTGCATCATGTGATGACATTGCTTATACTCCATGTGGATGTTGTCTTGATGTGGGCATGTCTGTTTGCCTGTACTGATGTCTTTATCTATCAGCACATAATGTGTTCACATTAATGCATGAGACCTTAATGCTGTGTATATGTCACATGTATAGTCATACACAGCCTTAAGGGACATGACCTGTGCCCCTGCAGACGTGTTCATGCAAAGTTTTACATGTATGTGTTTTGCCATATACAGCTACATGGCACTGAACAGCAGTATAGCATCCTGCCATGTATTACCTGTGTTGCACATGTGAAACACATGGGACAATGGCTAGCTTGATGGCAGTTGCAGAGTTTGATATCAACTATAGCATGTATGGTCATAGTGAACTAGTAAGCTATATGCCCTGGGCCATTTAGAAGCCTAGGCTGAAAGGTTACCTAGCTGTAGCCAACAGATAGATAGCTTTCAGTGGCCAGTTCAATCAGCGCCACAGAACAGATCCACAGGGTCACTGATATATTTGCCATGCAGTCATCACACCATGTTTCAAAGAGGGGCAATGTGCAACTTTGCTGGACAGGGATGCATAGTATGACAGGAGTATGTAAAGTGTATGGGTCAGGGATCTGTCAGGCATGTTATGATCCTTGTACTAGACAGGTGGATGTCCATGGAGTATGTGTTTATTTGAAATCAGGATGTGTGAGTGTAGCATGTCCAACATCTCTGGGTAGGACATGGCTTTATTCAGGGTAGGCATCTTGATACATAGTGGAGCTAGGGTTTGGGAAGGCCTGTGTAGGCCACCTGAACATGGCCAATAACCCTTAAAGGAAATATGTGAACTATTATGGGTCACTTGAGTGTTGAGTATGACTGAACAATGATATCTATATTCATGGATGGCACCCTGTCATGATTAGGGATGCTGGTTATGACTACCTGACTGGTGTGGTGAAGTGACTATCAAAGGAAAGACTACTGTCCAGCTGTCCCATACACACACAGTTTCCATTCTGTTGACTGCTGCCTATGTGGCAGTTCATGGGTACAAGGTTTTTAACATAGGGGATGTCAATGCAATTCTTAGCTGTCAGATTGTGGCCATTCATCACACACCACACATCTGACCCACAAAGGCCATTCTGTATATTGCCCGCAGCACTCATTGAATCAACTATTGCTCCTAGCTCATAGTCATTTGCAAACTTCAATAGGCAGATGCCTTCTGTGTTAGTCTGTGTGGTATAGATAACAAAGAGGGGGAGTACCAGGAATGAACCCTGTATTACTGTAGCTGGCACTGGTTTGATGTGCGTGTATTAGTCAGACACCTTCTGTCATGTTGGTTCTGCCAGCAGTCCAGTTGCCAACCAATTGTGTGACATAAGAATACACACCTAGTTTACTGAGTGTAGCTGGAACACAGTATGGGTGATAGTGTTCTAAGACCTGGCAAGGTCATGATATGCTGCGTTAATCAACTTTACTGTCATCTACATCTGTACTGACTACATCAAATAAGTTGATCAAGGTTCATGGCCTTACAGACCAGACTCAGCAGGGTAGTAGCACACTATTCCCCATTATCAGTGGTGATTCCCCCTTTGTGGGGTGTGGTAACTGCTGCTGTGCACCATTCAGTGTGTACACAGCCTGACATGAAGCTATGATTAAACATGATGTGTATGTGGAGAGCAAATTGTTCTGACAGTTGTGTAAAATACACCTTGGGATGTTACAGGTTCCATGCAAGCTGTATGTGTGGCTTTAGAGAGAGCAGCTTGTACCTACACAGTTGTTATTACAGGGGCTCTGTAGTGTACATAGATATATAAATATGTGTACCTGTTGGGGGGAAGGTGAGAGTGGATTTAGGTTATCCAAGACCCTATCTGGATGAACAAGTGCTATTTCTGTAGGTGCAGTACTTCTCATGCCATAGTGCTGTGAAGCACGGCAGGTCTTATTGTTGCCATTACGATTCATGACACAGCTATAGAATGCTCTGAGGATGGCCTCATAATATGTAGCTGATTAGTTTCACAATAGCTTTGTGTGGTTTTATATGGTGTATCTGCATCGGGTCTATATTACGAAAGCAAAAATCCCTAAGCCCAAATATCTAAATGTCGACCCCTTTACTGTGAACTGCAAAAATTGCGAAGAAAAAAATATCGACCTGTAATAGTCAGCCAACCCCACCAGCCACTACATACTACCTACCTAACTATGCACTATCCTATACCCCTCCCTGACCCTAAGGTCCTTAGCTACTGCACACTTCCTCTACACACATACACCCAAACAAAATAAATAAAACACATACATACATTTAAAAAAACCCTACCTCCAACACTATACTAAACCCCACATATACAACTAACTATGCACTATCCTTAACCCCTTCCTAACCCTAAGGTCCGTAACTACCACTCACTTCTCCTTTACACATAGACCCAAACAAAATAAATAAATAAAACACATACATACATTTAAAAAACACCTACTTCTAACACTACACTAACTCTTACATACATGACCTATCTATGCATTTACCTTAACCCAAATCCTAACACTAAATTCCTATCTATTGCACACTTACCTTATGGAGCTATACTGCAGATGGGCCAACCAAAACAAATCGACATTTTGAACTTTGCAGTTTTGAACTTTCATGGTTTACGTACTTCACGCAATACGGGTCGACGTTTTCGTATTCGCCTAAAGGAATCTTTGCTCTCATAATAGGAACCCATCTGCATCTTACTGAGGCTGACCAGGGATCACCTCCACTCATGTGTGTTCACTCTTGCAACAGTTACTACCTTCTATGGTACAGTTTAAGGCAGGGTACCACCTGGGGTTTTATATGGTGTATCTGCATCTTACTGAGGCTGACCAGGGATCACCTACACTCGTGTGTTCACTCTTGCAACAGTTACTACCTTCTGTGGTACATTTTAAGGCAGGGCACTACCTGTTTGCTTTCCTGTTTGTGTTTGGTTGAATCTTGGTTCTGTTTCAATGGCACAATCACTGCACTTATGTGAGTGCTTAAAGTGCATTTGTGTAGGATTCAGCATTTGCACATGCATTGTCCATCTGCATGGGTGCAATGACAGTTACCACTTTCCTCTTAAGAAGCATAACATTGGCTTTGCAGACTGACTATGTGTAGCATACTATTAGCCCTGTTTGTGTGACTATGGTGATCCAGGTCATTGGGGTCAATGAAATCCAGCATGCATTGAGGACAGGTGTTGGTACATGAGGAGTCTTCCCAGTTCATAATGGGATAGTTGAGAGTAGCTATTATTATGGTTTTCTTGACTGTCCAGTCCAGTCATGGTTGTAGACTGGACTGTCTTCCAGCTTACCCTTGTAGCTGCATCCCAGACAATGTGTGGGGTGTGGTGTTAGGTGGGTTTGGCAGTGTACATGGCATAGAGATTACATTCCCCCAGGATGGCCACATACACAAAGCTGACATTAGTAAACAGCAGTAGCTGACTAGTGGACATGCCTGTGTGAGCATTCAGTACTACAAGTACCAAGTACTGTATTTAGTTTACTTATTGCTTATAAAGATGTTTTAGACAGTGATGCTCACACGTAAATATTTGTGCTATGGATGTGACAACACTGGCTATTACAGAAACATAGTAGCTACCTTTAGCAGAAATCCTCATCTGAGGAGCACATCACATCCTGATAGTTGATTACAGATGATGCAAGTATCAACAGGTCTGTATCCTTTTCTGGGTATATACTCACATATCCACCAGAACTATGAGCTCTGTTGGGTACAGACCTCCACACCCCAAACAGAGTCAAGTAGCAATAGACTCTGCTGCCACTATCAACATGATCAGGATATAATCAGATAGTGTAAGCCATCACCTATGAAGCAGCTATTACACATGGGCAGCAGTCTCCTACACCTTACACTTCTACTGCGGATGTTACACCAGAGTTAAAGATCATATGCAACTTGTTTCATTACCAGTACTGTGCGGCTGTTAGGTTGGCAAAGAGAAGTTAGGCTAAACAAACCTGAATGTTCAACCAGTGTGTCTACTCTCAATATCCACTCTATCTAGATGTTCACATAGCCATTTGGCCCAGCCCTGTAACAAGGGTCACTACACATTTGCATAACATGTACACATGCACAGCTGTTATTGCTTGCAAATGATACTAGAGAGGTGGATATTATATGTCTTATGTGCATGGATAGTTAACTAGTTCTTCTAATTTTCTTTGCTATCATGATGCTAAACTGTCAGATGATTACAATTCATATATATCCTGTTATTGAATATTGTAATTACCAACAGGCATAACTAATGTTTGCATAACATAACAGAAATGCTATGCAAAATGGAATACAGATCTGCCTAGAATACTGTACATTACATAGTTATTGGCACAATATCCCACAATGCAAATCATATTTGCACAGTAAGCCCACCTTTGACATATTCATCTCACTAATACACACATACATATGTCTACTGTTACAATATATCAAAATATTCTATCCCCTGTTATAGCACACACGTGTTGGATGAACCCTGACATTGACAGTGGCTGGAAAAGAATTGGTGAATTCCAAGACCATATATATCATCCCTTGTTGTGTATGAAGAGTTTGCCTTGTGACCTACAGCAGTACACACACAGAATACTACAAGCATTACTACTGCTCAACAATACATCACTACAAGATAGCTATTTCCACGATATGCATTGATTACACTGTAATTATTACAGAACAAGTACTACATATGCAGACATACTAAATATTATACATACCTTCTTGATAACTGGAGGTGTTATTGCCTGGTATTGTAATCTTTTTCGGTTGTGTTTCAATCTTCTTTTGGGTATTTTGTACTGTTCTGCAGGTATATAATGATGGTTTGAATGTGTGACAAGGCATCCTTTTATAGTTAGAGATCAGTAATATGTGCTTTCCTGATCACTAATTGGTGTTGCAAAGTAGTTAATTACATGCACATCGGCTGTGCAGCTACTCCATTAGCCAATACCATGGCAATAGTGGAGTATAAGTGAGTACTCCACTTGGGCATTGTCCCTTTGCCTTACTTGTGAGGAAAACAGCCTGGAAGTGTTGTTGGAAATCTACTGCAACAGCTGTATGGAGACAAACACAAATATAGTGTGTGTAATGCCTAGAAGATTTGGTCTAAATGTGAGTACTGCTGTTATATGTCTGAACATTGCTACTTGTGCAGCATTTGTCTGTACCTAATACTTCTGCATGTTTCAGTCTGGCCAGGATGTTTGACCAGCTCAAGGCTGTATGGCTATGCATATAATGTTAGGGGGTTTACAGTGTGCTCACCATACATCTTTAGTTTGGTGTAAATGTGCATCATACTGTGCTGATAATCAGTCATTTGTAACACTTCCTGGTGTAATTACTTTTCAACCCTCTGAAACAGTATTAGTTCAAACAAACCCTGTAACATCAGCAGCTGTTCCATTGTATAACAGCAACTATTTCACATAGGGCCATGTTAGTGTGTCTCTGTCCAGGTATGTCAAGGTTTCAGCAGATGTCGTACAGTGGGTGAATAATTGGTTATGGTATGACAGTATATATTGTTGTAATTAGTTTGGGTGTGGGAGAGATGTTGGTGGGTGTACATAGCAGATGCAAGTGTGTAGGAACTGCTTTTATACATATTCTATATGTGTGTGGGTGTTCTTTCCTTATGTGAACACCTACCCCTTAGTGGACTAATACTATGGTAATTGCAGGCTGATTCATTAAGGCACTGTTAAATGGTTCCTGTATAGCATGTAGGTAATGTTAGTCCTTGAATCCTTTTGGCAATACATCGGAATGTAAAAAAGTTTTGCTAAATGAAAAATGTCTATGTATTTCTGTCATGGATATTTGCGGTCATTGTAGTTGTGTTGGTGACTAACCCTATTTGGCTCATGTCCATAGAACATATTTGTAATAGTGTATTGGCATATACTCTTCATATGTTATGATCATATTGTTTGGGGGTGGCAGAATACGTATGTGTATATATATATATATATATATATATATATATATATATATATATATATATATATATATATATATATATATATATATATATATATATATATATATATATATATATATATATATATATATATATATATATATATATATATATATATATATATATATATATATATATATATGCATATGTTTATATGTACCTCCATAGATGTGTAGATGTTTTAACCTATCTATATATCTATATATATATATATATCTATATATATCTATGTATCTATTTCTCTTTCTATATATATATATATATATATATATATATATATATATATATATATATATATATATATATATATATATATATATATATATATATATATATATATATATATATATATATATATATATATATATATATATATATATATATATATATATATATATATATATATATATATATATATATATATATATATATATATATAGCATGCACCTTTCATTGGGTACATGGTGGTTTGTCCTATTTCCACACAATCCTCCATTTTGTGTTTTAACCTGTCTGAATACACAGCTGGCATAGCTACATCTCAGGTAGCTAACTGGTAGATTACTCTGATAATGGTGTACATGTTTGTGGGTTCTAATCCTGGAAGTGGTTATTATTTTACCTCACAGAACAGGCACTGGTAGGGAAAGTGTGATTAATGCACATTTAAGCAGTTGTAAGCAAGTTTGCCTGTGGTCTGCTTGATGGTAAGCAAAAATTACACCTGCGAAGTGCTTATGCGTTTAACCGCCTTCAAGCACTGCTTACTGTCGTGCAAACCCACGCAAAACCACTTACAACTGCTTAAAACCTTAATCAATCTGCATCCAACAGCCCTTATTTTGGCCCTCACAATAAATTAACATCCTTTGCAGGTCTTGAACCTGGGACCATGAACACCACAGTCGCTGACTTTACCACTAAAGATTCTGAGATATGTACAAATGTTATGGTGTTTAGAATATACATTTTAATATGGGCATTCCTCACTACTGAAAACAAATGTGACAATCAGTTGGTGTACATATGTATGGTACTTGTTAATGTTCATATGTTCGTGGAATTAAGTGTTGCAATGTGACCTATCAGGGTGTATTATGGATGAGAATGGTTCTTGTTTTGTGTCCTATTTTTATTGTCCCCATACTCCATGTATACCCCTCCAGTTCACATATCGAACATTCAACCCAGGCTCTCCTTGATGCATAATTTCATTACCCATCATTCCTCCCCCACTCCAATCTCCACATACTCAACAACCATCCCTTCAATGGTGAATTAAGTTAATATTAATAGTTATAATACCAGAGATGCATGTGTTTTGTGTACACTTATTGCTTCTGTGTCACGAAGTGTGTTTATAGATGTTTATATATATGGCTATAGCTGTAACTGTATAAATATATATTATATATATATATATATATATATATATATATATATATATATATATATATATATATATATGTATCTGTGCAGACATCACTGACATATATATATATATATATATATATATATATATATATATATATATATATATATATTTAGTATAAATTTGTAAAAGTTATACATATGTAGACTTGTATATGTTGATTCATAAACTACAGTACATTACAATGTACTGTACATATGTACACAAAGTGACTGTCCCATATGTGGTCAGTACTGTGGAATGCCTGTAGTAAAAGGTGAAATCTAAAGACCAGGAAACATGCATACAGCTCAGCTGGCTTAGTGGTAAGTACCATGACTATGGTGTGCATGGCTCAGGGTTCAAGTCCTGCGATGCTTTAAAAATGTTTTTTACTCCAGAATAAGGCTCATTTAAGCTGTAGTAAGCATGTTTAAAAGTGTTTGTGTGACATGAAAGCAGCAGTTATACACAATTAAACAAAATTTAAAAACATATAACCTGCACACGCAAACACGGCCACATCTGCTAACTACTCTGGATATATACATTTCAGTAAAGTAACATCTCACTATGTGCTTACATAATATTACAATCTCTGTTGACTTTACCCTCCGGCACACATGGGTTTATATGGGTGTTTCAAATAATTATTATACTGAAGAATACTACCTAAATATGCAAGCTGTGGTTAAGGTATACTTTTTAACATAAAAAACATCTCTGATTTTAATGGGATTTCAACCACGAATGCACAGATACAATGTGAATGCTGTAACCATAACACTATTGACATTAACGCTGCTTCTGCCTATTTCCTATTTAGATGATTTCTATGTGTAAGCTAGACTAAGCAAAGGGCGGAGTCGACCAAACCCACTGAGCATCACTTACTCTTGAAATCAAAACATAAATTAAATGAGAGACTATAAATTAAATTCCTAACTACATTAGGCATAGCCCCTCACTGACACACTTCAAGAGAAACCTTGATGTGTGAATGGGTAACAGAATATACATCCCTGGGATCATGTGTCCCAGAACCATACAGTCAGGGGGAGGGGAGCCCCCCCGGTTTTATAGCAAGACCTGTTGGGGAAATTGAATGGTGTTGTTTTTCACCTTAACATGCCCTTTTTAGATCACTAAGTGCCCCTATTACCCTCCGCCACCCCAGTCTTCAACAGCTTCCGGCAACTCTGCCTGGAATCATTTCATTGGCTATGCTTGACAGAGGCTCAGTTACTTCATCAATGGGGCAGAGAAAGCCAACACACTGTAGCTATGCTCCTAAATGCCCTTGGGCAGATAGCCTACTACCTATCTGTGAACCTCTATAGTGCAGGCCATCAGAGAAATAATATGTGAATAAACAGAGCTTTCAGATCACAATATACAGTCAAAAATCACCATGTAGTCAGAGAACAGTTAAGTACAGCAAGAACATACAGAATACTGATACTTAATCACTCTAAAAGCCTATCTTGGTAGATAGAAGACTTGTATCAGTTTAAGGCTTTCTATTGCTTACCAGTAGGTTACCTATAGGAAAGATGAGAAACAAGCACAGATGGTAAACATGCATGCAACGGTACGATACTGGCTTGCATGTGTCAGCCTTAGGCTTTCAAATACTGGCCAAGGCTATTGGCGCCCCCATGGTACCTTTTTTAGGCAAGTCTCACAGGTGAATCCCACCTCCGTAAACAGCACAATAGCAAAATCAATAAGGGTTATGTTACTCAATGCCAGGAGTTGCAATCACAAAATACACGCACTCCTCAGTATGGACAACATCAACATCTGTGCAGTAACTGAAACCTGTTTTAAGGCTCCTGAGAGCACACCAGCACTACTGGACTACAACCCATACCACACATTTCGGCCACAGAACATGGACTGATACAGACATGGAGGGGGTCTATCCATATTCTTTAGGGATACCTACTCCTCCAGGTTAGTGGGGCAGCATGATACCTCTGAGATCATCCATGTACAGCTAACATCAGCCACAACTGCAATGCAAACTGTGGCCTGCTACAGATCACCTTCCATGACTCAGGAATACCACTCCACCTACCTGGAGACAGTGGAAAACATGACAGTCCTACTGAACACCCTGGTATTGGTCAATTTCAACTACCCTACCATTAACTGGGAAACTTACTCGAGTACTCACTTCCAGGCCCAGCGTTTCCTGGAATTTATCACCTCAAATGCCCTGCATCAGATGGTAAACTCCTTAACCAGAGGTGGAAACATACTAGAAGTGGTAATCACCAACATAGGCGACAGGTGCACCACAGCAGAGGTGAACCAGTCACTAGTTAGATCTGACCATGAATTATTCACTGATGATTTCCACACCCAACCATCTCCCTACCCAGAGTAACCACAGTGAAAAACTTTCCTACAGTTAACTTCACACTACTAAAGACAGAGGTGGGAGGTTTCACAGCCCCCACGTTAAGGGAAAACACTGATCAAGATACAGAAAGTTTTACAAATGCACTCTATAAGCACCTACAAAGATGTATGGATCGTGCCATCACTGGTAAACCAAGGCTCACTCCTCCAAGACAAGGACACCAGTCTGGTGGACCCCTGCAATAAACAGGCTATACAACAAAAGTAGGACAGAAGTCCAGAAAAACAGCAAATCCCAAGAGCAGATATCTGTGACCAGTATTAGTAAGAAACTTAGGTCCCTCATGAAATCATCTAAGGCTAACTTCAACAGGAAAATAGGCAAGGATTCGAAAGATAACCACAAAACCTTATTTGGCTATGTCAAGGGTCTAAGTGGTAACACACACATTTGTACTGTGCCGGTACAATATAGCACAAAATATACTGAACCTACTAATATCGCCAGCATCCTTGCAGATACATTCTGTGCAAACTTCACCCCCTAAAGAGCCCACAACAATACCCGTAAAGTACAGTATCCCAGACATCAGAGACACACAGGTGGAAATAGCCCTCTCAAATGGCAAAACACAGCATCAGTGGAGGCAGATGGTGTCCCAGACTGCATCTTGCAAACACTATAAGATGAACTAACCCCCCACCCAATTATGATTTTCAGCCTCGCACTCTACACAGGCTACATGTCCATACAATGGCACATAGCAACAGTTATTCCACTCCACCAAAGTGGAAACACAAGTGACCATGATAACTACCGCCCCATAAGCCTGACTAGCCTGTTCTGCAAATCCATGGAGCGCAACCTCATGGCACTCATTAACAAAGACATTGGTAAGTTCCAAACACTTGATCCAAGCCAGGTCAGCTTGGTTGAGTGCAGATCATGCCTATTGAACCTGTTTGATGTCTTACAGACAGTCACCAAGGCATTAGATGAGGGGAGAGGTGGTTCACACATACCACCTGGACCTCGCCAAGGCTTTTGACACCATTCCCCACTCAGGTATTATTGATAAACTCACCAGCCTGCATATGAACCCATACATCACAGGATGTGTTGCCAACAGGCTTACACACAGAACCCACGTGGTAAGACTAGCAGACTCCAGGTCCAACTCTTAACCAGTCACAATTGGTGTCCCACAGGACTCAGTCCTGGGACCCCTACTGTTTGGCATCTACTTCTCAGAGGTACAGGCAAACACAGGTGGACTATGGCAGACCATGTCTGGCAATGACTGCAAACTGGGAGTTATAATTGACAGTCCAGCAGACACAGACATCCTTCAAAGGGCCTAACAGAGACTGACACAGGGTGTCAAAGTCATGGCCTCAAACTAAATGCCACAAACTGCATGGTCATTCCATTTGGGAAAACTGAACACCCACATATTAACACATGAGTGGCAACCACCTTAATACAGATGAGGTAATAGGGGATCTGGGGACTAAGGTAGATAGTGATCTCTCCTTTAACAATCATATCTCCAAAGTAGTTAGGACATCCTTCTATGTAGGCCATCTGATTACTAAAGGGTTTGCATCTAGACATACTGAAGTTATAGTGCCCCTTTACTTGTCACTCATCAGTCCCATCATAGAGTATGATAACCCATTTGGGATGTACCTCAGAAGACACTTCCAACAGCTGGAAGGTCCACAAATGTACCTCACCAAGAAGATTACTGGCCTCAAACATATGTCCTAAGCAGACAGACTAAATAAACTCCTGCTTTACTCAGTGGCATCTCGTTTACTCAGAGATGATCTCTGCTGGCCAACAAAGCCATGTCCAACTCAGGTTTAAAGGATATACTCCACCTATGGGAATCCATGTCACAGTGAGCCACATGCTGTAGTGAGCTAAACCTTGCCACAACAATAACTAGTACATGCTGGAGAGACAGATTCCTGTCACAGAAACTCCCCATGCTTTGGAACAGCATCCCTAATTACATTATACAGAGACCCTCACTAACACTCTTCAAGAGAAACCTTGAAGAATGGATGGGGAACAGTAGATACACCCCAGGGATCCCGCCATTGGCTATGCTCCAAAGAGGGACAGTTAATTAATCAATGGGGTGGCAAAAGTTGACACATTTTGGCTATGCTTATGAATGCCCTTGGGCAGTTAGCCAAGTACCTACCTATGAACCTATGCATACAGTATCAGCATATGCTGATAGCTTAATTTACTGTTCAGGTGTTGACTTACCTTGTGGCAATAGCAGTTGTTTGTACAATAGTTCAGGGCTGCCTATGTTGGATGTACACAGTAGACTGCCTTTACATGACAATTTACAGGTAGTCTTGTGTGTGTGCCATCCATTTTTACTGTGTGTGCAGGTGGAGAAAGGTGTCAGTCCCTAGATACCTACACTGTCGGTGTATTCTATACATTCCCTCCTTGCCAAGGCATGGGCATACAGGGCATGCCTCCGTCTGCCTACTGGGGCTGGTTCAGGGTGCTCATGGTCTGAGTACCTTTGTGCCTGTGGGGCTCTTGGCAATGGCGGTGGGCTGTGAGGGCCTTCACCATTCTGTATCTGCTGCAGCTGTTTCTGCAGGATCATATTGTGTAGCATGGCACATACTGTGAAGATGTAGGCACACATGCCTGGAGATTACTGCAAGGCTCCACCAGATATGTCCAAGCAATGGAACAGTGATTTAAGCATCCCAAACACATGCTGTATTATGATTCTGGTTTGTGCGTGTGCCTCATTATGGCGTTCTTGCATGGGTGTGTGTGCATTTCTGATGGGAGTCATCATCCACGGTTCCAGTGCATAGCCAGCATCCACCACCAGGTGCCTATTTGGGATGTCCTCCCTGGCAAATACCTGATACAGCTGTGAGGCATGCCAGATGTGGGAGTCGTGATAGCTTCCAGGGCTGCCAGCACACACATCCATGATAATGCCCTCGGCATTGTACATGACCTGGCAGTTAATGGAGGGGAATCCCTTGCGGTTTATGCAGTGCCTATCCTGCTCACTGGGTGGTGACTTGATGTATATGTGCATGCAGTCTATTGCACCCAGTACCACCGGGTATTCTGCCACACGGTGGAAGAGATGCATATTGCTGGCCATCTCCTCCCGTGTTCGGGGGGAAGTATATGTGCTCATTGGCATGTGGTAACATGGCATCCAGGAACTGGTGAAGTACCCTGGATGCTGATGCCTGTGAGAGCCCCATGATATCCCCAGTTGGCCTTTGAAAGGTACGTGTGGTTAGTATTCTCAGGTTACACATACCTTTGTATCCACTGGGATGAGTTCCCCTCTGTTTGTTCTGGCTCTGAGGTTTGGCCAGCACAGCTCCACAAGTTGTTGTAGGGTGTCCCTGTCCACCCTGTAATGCTCTACTATCTCCAGATCATGTAGCGCCTGGTAGGTTACCCTGGGTCTGAACACTCTTCTCCTCCTCTGGTGCCTGAGGTGGTTGTCAGCATCATCCTCCACACTGCCTTCAGTCTCCAACACATGCTGGTAGATCTAAGCTATGGCAGCCCCTAACATGTACATATTAAAAGTTTCCCGTATGTATACACCAATGGTGCAGAGTGTATGGGAATACACATGTGTGTGTGAGGTGCTTTCACAATTTATACTATTGTGCTATGGATGCTGCTGATGTCATTGGCTGTGTATGAGCAATTCCAGCTGCAGGGTATATTAATTATGGGTTTTACAGTGAGTACTGCAAGTGTGGAGCCTTTAGTGTGGAGTTATGCTTGCCTGCCTTGATTAATCTGCTGCCCTTTATTTCACTTTTAAACCTGGATCCCCACCCATTGTCAGGCATGCATCTACCTGCCAACTTTCTTGTTTTGTACTTCCCTACCCAGTCGTGTGTTGAAAAATGTGTTTTGTAGCTGATATAATGCACTTCTGCTTTGTTCTACTGTGACACTTTACTGTTTTCTTTGCAGTACAGCCCCTCCCCTTTCTTGTTATGCAGGTAGCTGCTTGCAGCCTTGTTAGCTGTTGTCAATGGCCCACTGTAGGTTCCTAGGTGTTAATCAGTCATTTGTACTCCAATTTCCCCTGCTGCAGCATTTCCTTATTTTTTTTCCTATATTCTTCATGTTTCAGCTCCAGTGCATGCTGTGCAAACCCGTTTACAGAGTTTAAGTGTGTTTTACTCTCCGTTCACATGCATACTCGATTACCTTGTGTGCTGTCAGCTAAGCAAAGTTATAGCCAGTTCAACACACCCCTTTCCTGCAGCTTTGCTTAGCTATGGGAAAACCGGTTTAGCAATGTGCCTATCTGCTTACAGCAAAGGTGACACACCCCTCTCTTGATGTCACTTGTATCTCAAGGGCACACCTCGGTGTTGTAACGCTACACTGTGAGGTGCATCCTTACACCAGCAGGGAAACTGTGATTCACTATTACTCCTCTCATTTGCATGGCATTGCCTACTAATTCCTAGCTACCATGCAAAACACTGTCACAGCCCCTTAGCAACCCTTGCACAATGATGTGGTGTAACATGTCTGCCACTGACTATTATGGGGAAATCATGTTGCGTGCCTCTGCCCTGTGCTTAAACTTCACAATAGTGCGAAAAAAAAATTAAATGTTCTTTTTATATTTTGTACATGTTTTTTTATGCCAATGGCTACATATTTAGCCATTGGAATATATTAATAATATAATACATGGGTTTGATCAGTTGTCATGGCTCTGATTTTATGTTTGCCAAAATGTAAACCGTTTTTTACAGTTTACATTTCTGTATGCTTACACTATGCCTGCACCACTTCCTGGATAACTAAATACCTTCATTTGCATGCTACACTGCTGCAAATAGGGCAATTAGCATACAGGGGCTGGGAGCTGTGTGGGTGTAGCGTACACAAGTAGTGCACATGGAAACAGCTCATACCTGGATGACTCGCTTGCCATATTTGGTGTTGGAATGCCAATGCTATGCCTGCACCTGGCGCAAGCTTCATGACTCCCGGGGAATATGTTGTTACTTCAGTTAAAATACTGTCACCAATCTAACATGGAATTTAGTAGAAGTTGTATGTAGTGGATATCATTAAAACAGAAGGACACAATTATTTGAAAAGATGCCAACAAATAAATAAATACAAATACAAATAAAACAAGTAAAATAATATAAAAAAATTATGTTCACTACTGACTGGAAGCTTTTTGTATAGTAAAAAAATAAAATAAGAAAAACGTCGTACCAGAAGCCACAAACAAACTTTTAATCCACAATTTAAGTGCTTTCATTCCAATATAAAAGGAACTTCATCAGAAACAAAGTATCAGACTTAGTTCCTTGTTTAAAAACACTAAAATGCACAAAAAGTGTAACAAGTTACAACAAATTAAAGGAACAGTCAGCATAAAAATAAATATATATATATATATATATATATATATATATATATATATATATATATATATATATACTGTATGTTAGAATGTAACTTCAAAGTTCAGATTTTTGAAAATGAAGTCAGAAATAGTAACAACAAAACATAATTAAAAATCATTAAAAAGTTACTTAGTTGAATCAGATTAAATTTTAGCTGCCTTGATTTTAATTATAGGTTTGATGGAGATAATGTCATTGATGCTTGGGGGAGTACATGCATTGAGCAGTAGCTAACAATATAGTTCTCTCTGCTCAAGAACAAGCTCCGATGACCTCCCCTAGCTGATTGTGTAACCCTCTTTTACACAGAAAAGGCATTTTTTTAAATCATTGCACCCTGTTGAATGTCTGCACAATGTATTAGTAGTATGTGTTTTGGAAATCGCATACAGGTGTTTTGAAGTGTTCCCACAGTTTTAAAAATATAAAATGTAGGGCAGAAAGAACAAAAAGCAATGTAAGCGACCCCCGTATTGTTACAATTAAAACTTCCAGTAAGAGAAATAACTTTAGAAAATACACGGATAAGTAAGTGGGTGTCCTGCCACATATATCAGCATCGTTTGCAGGCACCATAGTATCTCATTCCTGCATTGCAATGAGTAGTGCCAAGTGTGTCAATATTTTTCTCCAGTATAGTTTTCAAGTCTTTACTGTTCTGTAAACAACCCTTGGATGTTTTCCCAAAAGTTCAAGGATTCAAGCATTTTAAAAAGGGAGTTGTTTACGTTGTGTTGTTACTAGTTTCTCTAGTAGTTAACAACAAAAATAACAACCAGCATATTTAAGTAAGACAAATCATATCATAAAAATTAAATAAATTAATAGGTTTAGCAATTTTTCAGAATCCTGGAAAGACATACCCCCCGGATTCATGAAGCTTGGTGCAAGGCCGGCGTAAGGCTTGCGCCGGCAGTGCAGTGTATAACCGGCGTAGCAGCGCCACATGCATAGTAATGAGTGCGTGCCGCAACCACAACCATGTGCAGAGGGCACATGCGAGAGCTCAAGTAGGATGCGCCCGTAGGCGTGGCCAAGCCGGCAGGCGAGGAGCAACCTAAAGTGCTGACTGTCACAGGCTGCCTGCAATAGTAACTGCACCAACCAGTGTCCGTGGATAATGAAACGTACGCAGAGTATGCAACATAGTACCCGTCTACACAAAACAAAGAACCAAACATTAACCCACGAAGTCCAAATTGTACCTGTCCAAGGAACAAAGGATAGGCGTAATACCGTGTCCGTCACGCAATGCACTGTCAGTGGGCATACCCAGTGAAGGTGTACCGCAGCATGTCAGCGTGCCGCACCTACACACAAGTAGCCCCATGGGCATGGTCACCAGCAGTTCCACAGTGGTAGTGAGAGTACACAGCTGGGCAGCCGTGTCTATATAACAGCCAGAAAGAAACCAGATACCCTAAACACAGACAAACATGTGCATAGCAACATGTACTAGACCCAGCAACGTACCCGTCGCATACACATAGGATGGCGTATGCGGAATATCCAGAAGCAGAACCCATGCATGCAAATGTAATACACAACAGCCCGTCATAGCACGTAACCGCACCCATGTATGACCGTCCACCCAATCCAGCTAGCAGCCTTGCGCAGCTGCACACCTACACACAGTGGGTATACCTCAAATGTAGTGTGAAGTATTGTCCTAGGCAGTGCCACGTGTGCAAATATGTACCCCACATGTCAACATCCCACCTCAGGTACTGATATCCAAATGGCCGCATGTGAATGTGTCGGCAGAATGCCTACATCCCGCATGTGGTACGGACCTGTCGAAACCCCATAGGCATTCACACGCCATGGTGTCCATAACTGTACACATCTGGATGAAGCAGTATGTGCAGCCACTGTACCGATGATTAGCTATGCAGACATGTCAAACACAACACATAGGGTGGAACATCCGCCCACCAAGCAGGACACCCCAACAGGGTGCCACATGCACAGAAGGTGAAGGTGGGACATCACACATAGATAATAGTGGTGCTGGATGGCCAAACACCCATGGCCAATGCAAAGGACTGAATAACACGTATATGCCCGGATGAATGGGTATGTCATATCATGGGAATAGCCTAAGCTATCCAACATAATAGCCATGCGTACCAGATACAAACTGCCAGTAACACGCAGTAGTAATGCAGGAAGGCATACACGACTGTGGGAATATCACAGGACATATGGCACATGCCAAGTGTCGACGCATGACACAAATGTCCAGGATGGGGCCCCCTGCAAAGAGGAACACGTGCCAACCCCACCCCCCACTGACATATCGGCAGTGGAAACACAACCCAAACACACACCAACACCACCGTCCATCCCACAATAGCAACGGAGGCCGGTCAAAGACCACCATGATGCGTGCACAAACAGGGGCACGTGTAATCATCGCTCTGACAACCCCCCACAGGCCACCGAATAATAGTATGGACATACGCATGTAATGCTGCGAAGGATGTGTGGTAGTCCTCAGTATCACAGAGGTAGGTACACAGATACACTGTAATCAACCGTGACATATGTGCACTGTACACAGCATACCTGCAGGTAATACATAGTTCAATCATGTGCCACAGAAATATCCACGTACAAATGAGGACAGGGGATAGACAAGTGTGAATGGGACAAACTATGAACATAGGTTCATAGGTTCATAGGTTCATAGGTTGATACTAGGCTATCTGCCCAAGGGCATTTATAAGCCTAGCCCATAGTTATGTGGCCTTCACCACCCCTTTAGTTTGAAGAAAACTATGCCTATTATATTGCTGTACCTCTGTCAAGCAGTGACACTGAAGTAATCCCTGGGGTATATCTGTGATCTCCCATCCATTGGTCAAGATTCCTCTTGAACAAGGCCAGCGAGGTGCTCTGCCTCACATGTACCGGGATTTTGTTCCACAGCATAGGGAGTCTCTGGGTGATGAATCTGTCCCTCCAGCACGTTCTATTAATGACCGTGTCAAGGTTTAAGTCTCCCGCCCTTGTGGTTCTGAGGGATCTAGATTTCTTTAGGTGAAGCATATTCATCAAATCTGGGTTTGACATGGCCTTGTATGTCAGGCACAGGTCACCTCTGAGCAAGCGGTATGCGACTGAATAGAGCTGGGGTTCTTTCAGTTGGGCAGCATAACACATATTTTTGAGACCCTTTATCCTTTTGGTGAGGAACTTTTGGGGCCTTTCCAGCTGCTGCAGGTGTCGGGTCAGATACATTCCGAATGGGGCATTGTACTCAATCATAGGTCTAATGAGTGATGAGTACAGGGGGACGATGACCTCCCTTGATCTAGATGTGAATCCCTTCATGATCAGGTGGGCAATGTAGATGATCTTCCTAACTACTTTAGCAACGTGAGTGTCAAACGAAAGGTTACTGTCAACCTGGGTCCCCAGATCCCTGATAACTTCTTCTGCATTCAGTGGATTGCCACCTATATGGTAGCTAGGGGTAACCTTGTTTTTCCCGAAGGGTATGACTATGCATTTCTTGGCGTTTAGCTTTAGGCCATGTCTCTGGCACCAGTTATCCGTTTCTGTGAGGCCCTTCTGAAGGATATCTGTGTCAGATGTGTTTTCGACTATGGCACCCAGTTCGCAGTCATCTGCAAACTTTGTCAGCCATAACCCTCCTGTGTTTGCTTGTACTTCGGAAAAGTAGATGCTGAACAAGAGTGGACCCAGGACTGAGCCCTGTGGAACACCACTTGTGACTGACTTTGAGTCTGACATGGCGCCAGCAACTCTGACCCTGTGGGTTCTGTCACTTAGCCAGTTTGCAACCCATCTTGTGATGTATGGGTTTACATTCAAGCTGATGAGTTTTTCGATGATACCTGAGTGGGGTATTGTGTCGAAGGCCTTTGCCAGGTCGAGGTAGGCTGTATGGACTGCCTTACCCTCATCAATGGCCTTGGTGACTGTTTTGAAAAAGTCAACCAAGTTTAAAAGGCATGATCTGCCTTTGACAAAGCCAAACTGGGTTGGATCCAAAGTCTGCAAGTTCCCTATGTCTTTATTTATGAGTTCCATTATGATCCTCTCCATGGCTTTGCAGATAAGGCTTGTCAAGCTAATGGGATGGTAATTTCCAGGGTCAGTGAAGGCACCGCCCTTGTGAAGTGGGACCACAGTCGGCTTGCGCCACTCCTTGGGTACGTATCCTGAGGTGAGACTAAGATTAAACAGCTGTCCTAACTGCGGGTTTAATTCCTCATTGAGTTCATGGAGTACACAGCCGGGGACACCATCCGGTCCCATGGATGCTGTGTTTTCTGCCTTGGAGAGAGCAGTTCTCACCTGGGCGTAAGAGATGTTTGGGGGGCTACAATCCTCTGGTATAGATATCTCTCCTTTTGGGGGGGAGGGGGGAGAAGTTTGCACTGAACCTGTCAGCCAGTATGTTGGCAATGTGTGTAGTGTAGGTTCAGTAATCTTCACATTATTTTGAACTAATTCTGAGCATATCTGGGAGTTTCCTCCTAGGTGTCTAACATAGCTAAAGAAGGACTTATGATTGCCTTTTGAGTCCTTGGCGATTTATCTCTCAGAATTTGCCTTGGATGATTTTATGAGAGCTCTTAGTTCTTTACTTATAATGAGCAAGGGTGTCTTACCTTTCAAGGATTTTGCTCTATCTTGTAGTAGCTTCCTCCTTTTGTTATAGAGCTTGCTTATGGCTGGGGTCCACCAGACTGGACGCTTGCCTTTGGTACAATGAGTCTTAGTTTTGTTTGGGATTGCCTGATCCATGCAGTCCTGTAGGTGCTGGTAGAAGGCATATGTAAGTGATTCAGCGGTTTGAGTAATGTTTACCACCGGCTCAGGGGCCTTAAAGGAGACCACACTAGTTTTTAGAAGTGTGAAGTCGGCTTTTGAGAAAGGCATATGTATGGTAACCGGCACCACCCACAGCATTGTATGCCAATAGCAGAAGCTATTGTAGGTTGTCCAAACACACGTGTCCGTTACACGAATATCATAGCAATAACCCACGCCCGGATGTGGGTAATGCTAGATATACCCACAGTAGACGTGGTGCGGTCCCGAGGCCGATGCCTGAGGGACCACACAAAGGCAACCGTGGGTAAATACAGCAGTACCCACACCCAGACGCGGGTCATTGCTAGTATGCCATATCATCTAGGGAAAGAAACCATATATTCCCAGACATAATGGCACAGCATAATGCCTGTCCGCCGCCCATCCGCAGACATACGGCACCCGCGGCAGTGCGGACGTACTGTGTGAGATATCCGTTGCCAATGTCGACACTGTCTCGCTATGTGAAACAAAGTCAACATAGCGATTCAATACAAAACAGTGACGGAGAGCCCGATGTCCCCGTTGCTGTGCTGTTCAACCTGTTCCGCCATGTTAAATGTGTGTAGCAGAGCGGGACTGCCCCAAAGTAAGCAATGGACATGTCCGTGGCTCAGTGAAAGCTGTCACGCAATGTTAAACCCATGTAACATAGCGAGACAGGTTATAAATACCGAGGTATAGTAATGGAAATAGGTCCGGTCGACCAGACCGTGTGCAATTACTATAACACGATCTACAACGGGCACGCCGGCCAATCAGCGTGCATGGTTAAGAATAATGGGGGGGATATGGTATCATAGACACGGACAAACCGTGCCCATGTGACTCATCTGACATTCGTACACGGTCAGGGCAGTTCTGTACACTAGGCATACAAGACCAAACCCAAAGCACCACAGAAACACCCTGACAATCGAAGGCCTGTATGGGTAGGGGCTATAAGCCCCTGTGATCTGAATATCCCTGCGGTCATGACATATGCATCCTGGGCCATGAGCGGTAGGGAATAAGGAATGTGTAACATGTAGTACCGCACTTTTCCCAGCAGGAGAATGGATGCCTGTGACGTACGTGAGTGCGGGGGGTGGGGGATATGTAAATTTAGCTAAGTACCATGGGTATGCATATAAATGAGACAGAACAGCTAACGTGTAGTGGTCACAGCAACCGGCAAACGTGAATGCAGTCCCATTTGAATTACGACTATAGAACATATAAATGTGAACGTGTACGTAATGCGTCCATGCCGCAAAGACAGTTACATGTGTAAAGGTGAAAGTGTGTTCCGCACACGTCCGTCAACTGGATCAGAGATATGTTACCGGAACAGTCACAACTAATACAGACCACGTAACCACACAGACCCAGTAAACATATGTAACCAGAATACGGATATGCATGTGCGCCTGCGCGTAACCCACAATTAGGAAATGCAAGTGCGCGTGTGCGTGTGTGATCCGCTCAAAGCAGGGAAAGTTAATGCTGTGTCTTCCACGTTAGTTATACATGTCTCAAAACTGTCAGCCTCTGAACGTATGGAATCGGACAATGCTATGTAAAGTACTTGTAGAAATAGTGAGAAACACATGCTATGTGATAAGACAACCATAGAATGTGGATAGAATAACGTGTGTGTTAGTAGTAGGGATTGACGACGGTTATGCATCTGTAACCCGACCCACTTGTCAGAAGGTGCCACCGTACGAATTGTGTTTAGTTGGCTCACACTTGTTGACCGGGCTAGGCTAGCTGGATATATGTCCAGTGTCAGCAGAGGCCCGTGGAGAAATGCTCCACACACAATAATAGCACAACATACCAAAGTACTCATATATGTAACCAAAAACGAACAACAATAGAAAGTGTCCTGAAAAGACTGGTTACATACAGATCCCAGATGACAGAGAAATATATGGCCAGTGGAAGCACGTCACAATTACGGGATCAGGTCCCCATAGAATCAAGAAGGCCTCACATGACACGCCAATGAATTGCCAGATAGACACAGGTCAATGTAACACACAGCAAGATTAAGGGCCAACCAGCCGTACACCCTGCCAGAACCTGTACAGTGGAAAGGTATGGTATGGTAATAGATGTGTGTACACAGGTAATCCACAGACAGTGACAAAGCAAGGTATGAAACGAGGGGTTCACATGTATATATCTACACACAACAGTCCGACGGCCCATATATATGACACATGGACATAGATATGTCACTCGAAAACAAGATGTAAACAACTACAGTTTATTTCATATCATATTTATATAGTTATATACAGTCATATTTATATTTAACATTGTGACTTTATTTACATTTATATTTATACAAAATATGTATTTAATTGTACTTATTTATTCAATGATTTGGAATCTTAATACAACAATTATACACATTAATATACATAATATCATTATCAACACACTACATTCTAAGGTTTACTCACAACAATTATCAATTATGTTTCAATTTACTGATTGTATTGACCAATATTGTATTTATATTAACACATTGTTGTTGTATTAATGTTTCCATTAAGTAATGTATGCAACACTGATTTTTATATGTCACTTTATCTTTAAGACTTGGAGCACTGGCTACTTAACTATGAGCAAGTTTATTGATTAATTGTCTTTAAACTGACTCTGAAGGAAGTATATAAGGGATGACTATCTAATGTATTTTGTACTCTGATGATGCCCCATGTTAGTGGGTGAAAGCGCTTAGTATCTTTGGACTGTGGAGTGTATCGTTTATGTCATCGTCTGTTTTGGTCTGGTTTATGTTCATTAATGTCTTTTATGAAGATGACCAGGACTCAAGGTTTGCTGTATTTCTGCTTACTGGTACATGGATATAGATATGCCAAGTAATACATAATATGGGTAGTCAAACAGACATCCGCGAATGGGGAACATACAGCATCAGTCAAAACCACTGGCCAGATGGTGACAGTCCAACAAGTTCTACACTTTACATATGCACACTGGTGTCCATTGTAGGACTCCAAAAATTGCTCCGTTCGCAATACCAGCTGTGATCGATGCAAAAGAAGTGACAGCCGTGACTACGGCACAGCTAGACATATGCACCACCAGCATGTTTAAGGTTGATGACAAGTGTCCATGAAATGCAGGACATATGAACAGAAATCCCAAGATTGTCGAGTCCATAGAAGTGCGTCCACATCCCAGTCCCGCACACATGAAGGATGTGTAATGTCTACCATCGAGGGTTGCAGCCATGGGATCCTGGGTATGCAGAAATGGGGCTCGGTGTTGTTTGGCAGATAATCCGTTGGCCCGCCCCGTGGGAGGGATGTGGGTATAGCACATGCCTTACTCCCCACTAATGATGCAAAGCATCCATCGGATAATGCTGAAAGCAGGTGTGAAATGTGTACAGCCCTATATCAGTGTCCAGTAGGAGATTCCCATGGATGGACACACGTATGACCAAGATGGCACCCATAACTGGAAACCTGGCGGAATTACACAGCTGCAGTAAGGCATAGTACAGGAAATACAGATAGGGACTACATTAGAAATTCCCCATACAAAGTCAGACCATCGTGCGAATACCGGCTCTCAATCTGCCATCACCAAAATGGGGATCACTCTCTTCCATAATGCGGAACAAATGGGCGACCTGTGGAACACATACTAATGGCTCACTAACAACTTCAACTAGGAATGTCATAGGATGGTTAAACTATGCCGTTTCCACTTATAAAGAAGATCCTTTAATGGATTAATATGATTAATGTCAATTGACCATGGATTACACCTAATCAACATAAAATAACCACTGGCACCTTATGGCACACAATCCAAAAAACACATAGGTAGATGAAACAGTCAACGTAGAAATAGTCCAGGACAGTGCCCAAATGGTATAAAAATGTTCCTTTATACACAAGTAAGCGCTTTCACCCATAGGCTCCTTCAGACTTATACATAACATAAAAGCATTCAGGATTTAAATATCCCTCCTTACATTTTCATTGGTCAATTTCCCATCAAACAATGAACAATTAACCCCAGCATATAAAGCGCAAACTCAATGTTAAATACTCACACATATATTAACATCTTTAAAAACATCTTATTAAAACATGTATTATATTATATTGTACTATGCCTAATTTTCATCAATTATAAATATAACAATATATATAAAAAATATGTATATTATATCAATGTAAAACAGTGGTAAACAACTGAAAGAGTGGACTAATAGGTGTTAAATGTATAGCTGTACCTAAACTACATTCCTGTTATTTGGGTTTAACCTCCCGCTTCTCAAAAGAGGCTTAATCTGTGCTTCATCATTCAACCCTGGTGTCTGGTCAGCTCTCCACCTAATAATCCATCTCAATTCGCATTCTAAAGTATAGTTGATAAGGTCCCTCCCTCTGGGATTAAAATCTAGCCTTTGTAAAACACTGAATTTAAAAGTATGCCTAGAACCCAAATCCTTATGATGTTTGGACAAAGCATATGTACTCTGATGATGCCCCATGTTAGTGGGTGAAAGCGCTCAGTATCTTTGGACTGTGGAGTGTATCGTTTTTGTCATCGTCTGTTTTGGTCTGGTTTATGTTCATTAATGTATTTTATGAAGATGACCAGGACTCAGGGTTTGCTGTATTTCTGCTTACTGGTACATGGATATAGATATGCCAAGTAATACATAATATGGGTAGTCAAACAGACATCCACGAATGGGGAACATACAGCATCAGTCAAAACCACTGGCCAGATGGTGACAGTCCAACAAGTTCTACACTTTACATATGCACACTGGTGTCCATTGTAGGACTCCAAAAATTGCTCCGTTCGCAATACCAGCTGCGATCGACCCAGAAGAAGTGACAGCCGTGACTATGGCACAGCTAGACATATGCACCACCAGCGTGTTTAAGGTTGATGACAAGTGTCCATGAAATGCAGGACATATGAACAGAAATCCCCAGATTGTCGAGTCCATAGAAGTGCGTCCACATCCCAGTCCCGCACACATGAAGGATGTGCAATGTGTACCGTCGAGGGTTGCAGCCATGGGATCCTGGGTATGCAGAAATGAGGCTCGGTGTTGTTTGGCAGATAATCCATTGGCCCGCCCCGTGGGAGGGATGTGGGTATAGCACATGCCTTACTCCCCACTAATGATGCAAAGCATCCACCGGATAATGCTGAAAGCAGGTGTGAAATGTGTACAGCCCTACATCAGTGTCCAGTAGGCGATTCCCATGGGTGGACACGCGTACGACCAAGATGGCACCCATAACTGGAAACCTGGTGGAATTACATAGCTGCAGTAAGGCATAGCACAGGAAATACAGATAGGGACTACATTAGAAATTCCCCATACAAAGTCAGACCATCGTGCGAATGCCGGCGTACACAGCTCTCAATCTGCCATCACCAAAATGGGGATCACTCGCTTCCATAATGCGGAACAAATGGGCGACCTGTGGAACACATACTAATGGCTCACTAACAACTTCAACTAGGAAGGTCATAGGATGGTTAAACTATGCTGTTCCCACTTATAAAGAAGATCCTTTAATGAATTAATATGATTAATGTCAATTGACCATGGATTACACCTAATCAACATAAAATAACCGCTGGCACCTTATGGCACACAATCCAAAAAACACATAGGTAGATAGTCAACGTAGAAATAGTCCAGGACAGTGCCCAAATGGTATAAAAAGGTTCCTTTATACACAAGTAAGTGCTTTCACCCATAGGCTCCTTCAGACTTATACATAACATAAAAGCATTCAGGTTTTAAATATCCCTCCTTACATTTTCATTGGTCAATTTCTCATTAAACAATAAACAATTAACCCCAACATGTAAAGCGCAAACTCAATGTTAAATACTCACACATATATTAACATCTTTAAAAACATCTTATTAAAACATGTATTATATTATATTGTACTATGCCTACCTTTCATCAATTATAAATATAACAATATATATAGAAAATATGTATATTATATCAATATAAAACAGTGGTAAACAACTGAAAGAGTGGACTAATAAGTGTTAAATGTATAGCTGTACCTAAACTACATTCCTGTTATTTGGGTTTAACCTCCCGCTTCTCAAAAGAGGCTTAATCTGTGCTTCATCATTCAACCCTGGTGTCTGGTCATCTCTCCACCTAATAATCCATCTCAATTCGCATTCTAAAGTATAGTTGATAAGGTCCCTCCCTCTGGGATTAAAATCTAGCCTTTGTAAAACACTGAATTTAAAAGTATGCCTAGAACCCAAATCCTTATGATGTTTGGACAAAGCATATGTACTCTGATGATGCCCCATGTTAGTGGGTGAAAGCTCAGTATCTTTGGACTGTGGGTGTATCGTTTTTGTCATCGTCTGTTTTGGTCTGGTTTATGTTCATTAATGTATTTTATGAAGATGACCAGGACTCAGGGTTTGCTGTATTTCTGCTTACTGGTACATGGATATAGATATGCCAAGTAATACATAATATGGGTAGTCAAACAGACATCCACGAATGGGGAACATACAGCATCAGTCAAAACCACTGGCCAGATGGGGACAGTCCAACAAGTTCTACACTTTACATATGCACACTGGTGTCCATTCTAGGACTCCAAAAATTGCTCCGTTCGCAATACCAGCTGTGATCGACCCAGAAGAAGTGACAGCCGTGACTACGGCACAGCTAGACATATGCACCACCAGCGTGTTTAAGGTTGATGACAAGTGTCCATGAAATGCAGGACATATGAACAGAAATCCCCAGATTGTCGAGTCCATAGAAGTGCGTCCACATCCCAGTCCCGCACACATGAAGGATGTGCAATGTGTACCGTCGAGGGTTGCAGCCATGGGATCCTGGGTATGCAGAAATGAGGCTCGGTGTTGTTTGGCAGATAATCCATTGGCCGCCCGTGGGAGGGATGTGGGTATAGCACATGCCTTACTCCCCACTAATGATGCAAAGCATCCACCGGATAATGCTGAAAGCAGGTGTGAAATGTGTACAGCCCTACATCAGTGTCCAGTAGGCGATTCCCATGGGTGGACACGCGTACGACCAAGATGGCACCCATAACTGGAAACCTGGCGGAATTACACAGCTGCAGTAAGGCATAGCACAGGAAATACAGATAGGGACTACATTAGAAATTCCCCATATAAAGTCAGACCATCGTGCGAATGCCGGCGTACACAGCTCTCAATCTGCCATCACCAAAATGGGGATCACTCGCTTCCATAATGCGGAACAAATGGGCGACCTGTGGAACACATACTAATGGCTCACTAACAACTTCAACTAGGAAGGTCATAGGATGGTTAAACTATGCCGTTCCCACTTATAAAGAAGATCCTTTAATGAATTAATATGATTAATGTCAATTGACCATGGATTACACCTAATCAACATAAAATAACCACTGGCACCTTATGGCACACAATCCAAAAAACACATAGGTAGATAGTCAACGTAGAAATAGTCCAGGACAGTGCCCAAATGGTATAAAAAGGTTCCTTTATGCACAAGTAAGTGCTTTCACCCATAGGCTCCTTCAGACTTATACATAACATAAAAGCATTCAGGTTTTAAATATCCCTCCTTACATTTTCATTGGTCAATTTCTCATTAAACAATAAACAATTAACCCCAACATGTAAAGCGCAAACTCAATGTTAAATACTCACACATATATTAACATCTTTAAAAACATCTTATTAAAACATGTATTATATTATATTGTACTATGCCTACCTTTCATCAATTATAAATATAACAATATATATAGAAAATATGTATATTATATCAATGTAAAACAGTGGTAAACAACTGAAAGAGTGGACTAATAAGTGTTAAATGTATAGCTGTACCTAAACTACATTCCTGTTATTTGGGTTTAAGCCTCCTGCTTCTCAAAAGAGGCTTAATCTATACTTCATCATTCAACCCTGGTGTTTGGTCAGCTCTCCACCTAATAATCCATCTCAATTTGCATTCTAAAGTATAGTTGATAAGGTCCCCCCCCTCTGGGATTAAAATCTAGCCTTTGTAAAACACTGAATTTAAAAGTATGCCTTGGGATGTGCTCATAGCCGGCCTTGGATACCCAAAGGGGTGCCGGGGCGGATTTGGGGCCATGTTCGTGGGGTTAAATTTTAGGGTGGCCCAGGAGGGGGCCCATTTTTGGGGTGGTTGGCCCAAGTATAAAAATTAGGGGAAAACGGGAACCCAAAGGCTCCCGCCCTAGAGGGGAAGCCCCAAAAAGGTTTCTAACACATAAACACGGCCCAAAAGGATTCCCAGGGGCGAAAATACAGGGGTATAGCGGGAAAACCACTCGACCTTTGCACCACCACTTTTTTGGGAATAAAACCCATAAACAGGAATATACAAGGTTTCTTTGTGGGGGTCATGTCAGACAGCAAGGATGCTGTTGACGATTCACCCTTTCTGGGGTGCCTGGTTTGGCGTTCCATGGCCAATGGGGGATAGGGGATCACCCCCTTTCCTATGTGAAAACCCTCCAAAAAATGCAAAAACATGGAAAGTGTCCCCATGCAGAGGCCCGGGGGGAAAATAAAGGGAATGTAAATAATTAACATCAGAATACACGGAAAAACAGTGGGAAAAAGGCCCAATGTAAATGTGCAAAACCACCCAAACCCACCAAAAAGGGACCCCTTTTGGAAAAAATCCCCGGGGGCCCAACACACAAAACCCAACGGAAGGCTGGGGTTAAAAACCACCCCCCAAAAAGGGTCCAAAAATTAATATAAATTTTCTTCCGGAACCCTAAAAACCATACCAGGGAACCCACCTGGGGAAGGGCAACAAAAAGCGGCAGGAAATGGGGTTCCCCCCCAAACCTTTTTACCCAACCCCAAACAAAATAAAAAACAGGGTTTTAAATTTTTACTGGGAACCATTAAAAAACAAAAAAACCCCCAGGGGCATACTCAAGGTTTCCCAACAAATTTTCCTAAAAATCCTTTTTACCAAAAGGTATTTGTTGCCCCCCTCTTAAAATATCTTTGGGGATGTAAAACAAAAACAAAAACCCCTAAAAACAATGGGGGGGGAGGATTAAACCTAACGCCTCCAAAAGGGGGAACCCCACAAAAGGGTGTTTGGCAGCTACCAATTACTAAAGCTTAAAAGAAGGATACCAGGGGGTTAAAATCACCGTAAAAAACTAAATTTTTAGCCGGGAATTGGGCATGGCATAACCATTGAAGGGCACTAAACCACAACACAACCCCAAAGGAAAAGGGGGATTTTGGGGGTTTCGCCAAAATGCCCCTCAGCATGATAAACAGGGGCCCCCTAGGGGGGTTACGGCCAGGGTCAAAAGGCAAAAACCTTCTACGGTTCCCCATATCCGAAAGGAATAGCAAAATACCAAAAAGGTAGTGAATCCCTAAAAAAATAAACCACTGCGGGCAGCGGGGAAAAACCACACAAGGAAAGGGCCCCGGATTAACCCTGCCTACCTCATAACAACTCAGGAAAATAAATGCATTTCCCAAAGCGGTTCGGATTACTGGGCAACAGCGCCTGAAAGAGAAACCTAGGGGGTAACATAATTGTAAAAATACACAAATACCAAATGTGGAAAGGGGGGTCTAAAACACCACGCAGGGGCACTGGAAACACCCAACCACACACACACACCACACACCCCCACCAAAAACACGGGGAAGGGCAAAAAATTTTTTTGAACCAAAACCAAAACCTAACCCACCGGGGGGAAACACACACAGCTGGGGGGGGATTTACAAAACCCCCAGTACGGAGGATTCCCCTGAGCAAAAGCCCGTCAGAGGCATACTTCTGGGGGGTGACATCATCCGAAAAGGAATAGCGCCAATAGCCAAGGTATGTTTTGGGAAGCTCAAAAAGAATACCTCTGCAGAGGCAGCTGGAAACACACACCCCCACACACGGGGAAGGGGCCCGAGTTAAACCCTTTACCTACATGAACACACTACAGCATGATGCATTTACAGAAGGGGCCTACCGAGATTACTGAGCACAGTGCTGTCAGGGCATACTTCTAGGGGGTGACATCATCCGTAAAGGAATAGCGGGCAATAGCCAAGGTATGTGTTTGCGGCGTCTAAAACCATGCCATCTGCAGAGGCAGCTGGAAACACACACACACACCCCCCCGGGAAGGGGGGGAGTTGAACCTCGCCTACCTACATGAACACACTACAGCATGATGCATTTACAAAAGGCTACCGAGCTTACTGAGCACAGCGCTCTCAGAGGCATACTTCTAGGCGGGTGATATCACCCCAAAAGGAATAGCTGACAATAGCAAAGGTATGTGTTGGGGCGTCTAAAAGCATGCCATCTGCAGAGGCAGCTGGAAACACACACACACACACACAAAAAGGGAAAGGGGCCCGGAGTTGAACCTCGCCTACCTACATGAACACACTACAGCATGATGCATTTACAAAAGCGCTACAAATTACTGAGCACACCCTGTCAGAGGCATACTTCTAGGGGGGTGACATCATCCGTAAAGGAATAGCTGACAATAGCCAAGGTATGTTTTGGGAAGGGTCTAAAAGCATGATCTGCAGAGGCAGCTGGAAACACACACACACACACACACAAAAAGGGAAAGGGGCCCGGATTTAAACCTACCTACCTACATGAACACACTACAGCATGATGCATTTACAAAACCCGCTACTTTGAGCACAGCTGTCAGAGGCATACTTCTAGGGGGTGACATCATCCGAAAAGGGGTAGCTGACAATCCAAGGTATGTGTTGGGGGTCTAAAACATGTTCATCTGCAGGGCAGCTGGAAACACACACACACCCCCAAAGGGAAGGGGGGGTTTGAACCTAGCCTACCTAAAAACCCCTACAGCATGATGCATTTACAACGCTCCCGAGATTACTGACCCGGGCTGTCAGAGGCATATTTTGGGCGGGTGACATCATCCGTGGAATAGCTGCAATAGCCAAGGTATGTGTTGAATCAAAAACATCCATCTGCAGGGCAGCTGGAAACCCCAAAAAAGGGGGGGGGTTTGCCTACCCTCCCAATAAACACACTACAGCATGATGCATTTACAAAGCGCTTGGGATTACTAGCACACCCTGTCGGGAGGCATACCCTGGGTGGGTAAATACCCAATCTGCAAACCCAAGGAGGTTGGGGGTTGGGACCAGAGGCGGAAAAACCACACACACCATCCCAAAGGGGGGGCATTTAACCCTAGTCCCTGGGGGCCCAAAAACTACACAAACTTTTACAAAATTTGAAATGGGGGAGCCCCACCTTTTCCCAAAAGGAAACCCGGGCGGTGCATATGAAAAGGCAGCCATTTTTGGCATACAACCACATAAACAACCCCGGGGGGGAAGGGAAATTGGCTACGGGATGCTTTTAATGCCCAGTGGGGGCAGAATTCGGGTGGGGACTTGAAAAGTGTCCCCAATCCCAATATTGGGCACCCCTCACCATCTGAAAAAGGGGAAACAAAAATCACAGGGGGCGGTTTACCTTCCCACAGGCCCCGGTGTGCATTTACGGCCAAAAATTCTACACAGTGCTTCGGGCATGGCTACACACCTTAGAATTTCTCCCAAGGAGTGAAAAAAGCAACCCCAGGGGGTGGAAAAAAGGGGAAGGGCGGGTTGGGGAACCGTTTTTCCCCACCTAAAACAGAAACCGGGGGCATTCTTCACACACCCTTTTGGGGCAAAGGGGGGATACTTTGAAACGGGTTTAAAATCCTTTCCCCCCAAGGGGGGGGTGTAACGGGTATGTGTGGCCCAACCCCAGCCCTTCTGGGAATGCTCACAACAAAACCCCCCCTGAAAAGTGCAAAACCCATGCATACAAAATTGGGGGGGAACCATGGAAGGGCAAGTGTGGCCCGGCCCCTTTTGTGTCCCCCAAAAGGCCCCGGGCCATGCTCACCCCGGGGGGTTTCAAAGGGGAAACATACTCCCGGGGTATCTTCACAGGCGGGCGGTGTGCACTGTACTGTGTGTCCATCTACAAAACTGCTTACGGGGCCCTGCTCACCCCTTAGAATCTGCAAGTGCAGACATGCATACACATGGGGTGGAATCATGGAAGGGCAGAGTGTGGCCCTCGTGTTCCACCCACAACCCCCGGCATGCTCACAGCGTGGCGGTTGAAAAGGGGGAAACATACATGCAGGGGTATCTTCACGGGCCCAGGCGGTGTGCACTGTACTGTGTGTCCATCTCACAGCCACTGGGCATGTCACACACTTAGAATCTGCAGAGTGCAGACATAACACATGGGGTGGAATCATGGAAGGGCAGATGTGGACCGTCGTGTGTGTCCACCACAAAACAACCCGGCATGCTCACACACAATTGCTGTGCCCCGGCATGCAGGGTGTACACATGTAAAGGCCAGGTAAACCTCCCCTCCACAGGGTGGACACACATGCAGTTAAAAACACACACAGATACAAAAGGCCCCGGGGCAGGTGTGTCACACTGCAGTGAACACTGTAGCTCCCACCAGCACCATGCCATGGTGCAGCGGTATGCCTCGGTCCAGCAACAACATGTGCATATGTCCACAGGTCAAAGGCGGTGTACACCCCCATGCAGAGTACACATTTTACTATCAAATTTCCCCCAGGTGTGATGTAGTCCCCCGGGGATACATGGACGGGATGCTCCCACATACCAGGGCCTGGAAAAGATATGACACAATGACTGTAAAATGAAACAAATCCATATGTATATAGGTTTTTGGGTGTGCATGGACCCCACAGGGCACATCAGGGCCCGTGATGTACCACATGCATAACACTGGCTCGGTAATAAAACATTAATGGAAGGTGGACACATTTTCTGTGGTATGCTCCCCCACAGGGTGAGCGGTGTTGACTGGGACACATACCCATGGCGTTTCCCTGTGACTGCTGTGTTACCACACCACAGTCCATGTTCCATGTTGAAATGTCCAATGGAATGCATCACACATGGCAACAGGGGGTCATGTGACACGTGTACTGTGCATGGTGAGCCGCATGAGCGGTCCATGTCCATAACACAGTTGCAACCCCTACCACATGCATACCCTCATGGGGCCATCATATGGTGGCATAGTAACAGCGCATGGGGGATGTGTGCCCTTTTTAAACACCTGTCCCCATGCATGTGTGCAGGTGGTGGGCACATGTGTCCCCACCATCCTACCCCCATGTGCATACAGTCTGCTATGTCGCCTTTCATGACAGGGGCTGCCAAAAGCATACCCATTGGTCAGGTGTCATCGACCATATGTCCTGGCTACTGTAACCCCACCACCTCCCAAGTGCATATATGGCACAGCTGCCGGGTACAGTGTTGGGATGCATAATACACATACCCCTGGGTACCAACCCCAAAAGGGGTGTGGCATTCCCCCACCAAAATGTGTGCAGGAATGTGTGTTATGCCACAGATGGGGGGCTATTGCCCCTGCCCACATCACTGTACACCTTTGAGATCTGTCATACCTCAGTGTGGGGTGCATATGTGGATGGTGCAGTACATGCAACCATTCCCTCCTGTGGCATTTTGGTCACCACCATGTCAGTGTGTCCATTTTGTATGTCTGCTGCCTGTTTGAGGGTGTATGCAGATATAGTGTTGTGAATGGACACTAACCACACAGGGTGACCATCCCGTACTGGTGCTGCATTTGCCCCGTCAATGCCATAGGGGGTGAGCCAATGGGCCCCCTGTGCCTCCCCCCTGTGACATGGGGGTGTGGGTCATTGTATTGTGAGGGGGCTGAAAACCCCAGGCAGGTGTCCCCATCTGCACACAATGGGGTGTGGGCCCTAGTGTGTAAACCCCATTGCGGACATATTCCTGACCTCAGGTCCTACTGCTGCACAGCGTGCACCCATTTACAGGTGACACCTGCGGTCAGTGCCGCCTGTGTCCACACCTGCAGAATGTCACCATACCTGTACTGTGTCATGCCTTTTGTGATGTCTCTGTCCCCCGTGGGCCCGTGGCACCACCACAGGCGTCAGGGCATTATTTGTGTGTCATGTACCGTGTAAACACGTTACACTTATCTGGGTCCGTGCTCCCGGGTTTTAAAGTAGAACTTCTCTCTTGCAATCTAAACTGTCTGTTCTCTATCACAAAAACCCACCTGCTCCCCTTTTTCCCACATGGGGAAAATAAAAAGTAAACACTGGGCCCAGAATCCCCTTTGGAAATTCCCTATGGTCCCCTTTTGACCCAGTTAAAACAAATGCATTCACTTTCTGGCATGTCGAAGGGTCAATTTCACCTCTCCTGTTCAGCTGGTGAATCTGGGCATCCTGAGGCAATGTTACAGGGGCCTCATGGACAGGGCAACCCACCCCCCCCAAACAAAAACATGTGAGGGCCCATATAGCCAGACAGGAGGCTGAGCTCTCCAAAACCCCCGGCAAAACCAACAGGAGAAGGACACCCACACCCAAACCCCGTGTCCCTGAACTTTACAAAAGCTAAACAAAAACATGAACACACAAAGACATACTGGAGGCACTGTTAAAACATTTTAACCAAGAGGCCTCCAAATCAGACACCCAAGCAACTGCCTCCACAAGACATAGGACATGCAACACATAGTTCTCAAAGTCAGTGTGCTAAACAGTCACAGCCCAAAGGCCCACACAATGAGACACACTTGTAAAGGTGGCCATAGTCAGACACACCCGTCCCCCCCACCCGACTGAACAAGGGAATGATCACAGTAGGCTGCCTGTCAGGGCTGGAATCCCCCCATAACACAAGCACTCAGGTCACTCCGCAGCATGTACAAAATTGGGCGGTCATTGTCCCCTGCTGGTGTCAAAGACCGGGGCATACCCCCTGGGATACATGAAAGGGGACATGGGGGCTCTCAGATTGTGGAGCCCAGGCCCGTCCCCGACCCTGAGCAGTATCCCACCCCCATCAAGAATGATGCCACAATACTGGGTCAATGATCACCCCTTTATAATTGGCCTGATTACGGTGTCAGTCTGAGGGGTCCCAAAGTCCCCTTGCCTGGGATGACATGCGCACGCCCCGCCCCCAAAGGGGCGGGTTGCACCTGTCGCCCCTGGGCTTCAAAAGTTTGGCAAAGGCCCCCCCCCACAGTGCCCACCAGGCAAGGCTGAAATGATAAACCTACCCCCTAGACTACAAACCTGGAAAAAAGGGTAATACTGCTCAATGCCAGTGTCTACACCCAAGCTGCACCCCCAAAAACCCTCCTCAGTATGGAGGACATCGATGTCAGTGCTGTGACTGAAACCTGGTTCAGGGCTCCTGAGAGCACCCCAGCACTATCAGGTTTTATACCTCATATCCCCTTCAGGACCCAAAACCCGGGCCAACCCCAGAAGGAGGGGGCTCCATTTCCATGAAGGATAAAACCTCCAGGTTGGCGGAAACACGTGCAGGGGGGCCATCCAGGTGCAAAATTTGGGTTAGGACCACCCTCCCAAACCCAGGATACCCCGCCTTCCTGAAGACACTGGGAAGCATGAATGCTCACACAAGACGATCATAATGGGTAACAACAACCACCGATAGATAGACCGGGAACATTACCCCGGACCCAACACCCCCCCAAAGGTTCCAGGTGTTCATACACCAGAATGCTGTGGAACAACTATACACCATACCCACAAGGGGGGAACTGTACTAGACCTGAACATCATGCATGGGGGACATGCTCCACACAGGATGTACATCCCTCAATGGTGAGGTCAGACCATATAGTGATCTCACTGGAGATCCCATCCTGCCCCAACACCGGGAAGGGGGACCACAGTGAAACCTCTCCACAGCAACCCCCACGTCATGACTGGTGTGGTACCCTACAAGGCCTCCATGCCAGTGGAAAACACAGGCCACCTGCTGAAACCCTTACAAATGCCTTCTTGAGCACCCCCAGGAATGTCTGGATCAAGCAATCCCTAATAACATCAGGACCTTGTCCACCAAAGGCAGGCACATGGTCTGGTGGACCCCAGCCATAAACAAACACAACAAGAGGTTTAAAGCTACTACATGACAGAGCAATATCATACCAGGGAAGGCATCACTGATCAATACTGGCGTTTAAAATATGATCACTCATACAATCATCCAAGGCGCCTGTGGGAGAGGACTGCAAAGGACACATAAGAAAAATAAGGCCTTCCTTAGCTATGGTAGGAACATGGGTGGAAGCTCACAGTTATGCTGGAATTAGTCCAGAATGGTACAATGATCACTGAACCCACAGACATTTTCCAACAAACTGGCAGACAGGTTGTTCCCTATATCTACCCCCCCCCAAGAGGGAGGTATCATCCCCCCAGAGTCTAGCCTCCCAAACATCTCAATGCCCAGGTGAGAGCTGCTATCTGTAAAGCAGAGAACACAGCATCAATGGGACCGATGGTGTCCCGGCTGTGTGCTACACAACCTCAATGAGGGCCCCAACCCCCACATAAGGCTGCTGTTTAATCTTAGCCTTACTACAGGCTACGTCCGATGGATGGCATTGGGAACTGTGGTCCCACTCCACCAGGGGTGCTCTTGGACTCTGGACATCGCCCTATAAGCTTTAGCCTTGTCTGCAAAGCTATGGGGGGACCATAATGGAGCCCATAAATAAGACATTGGGGGAAACCAAAATTGGGGAAAATACCCACATCGGGTCAAGGGCAGATCCTGCCTCCCAAAACCCGGGACCTGTTGGAGAGTCACTAAGGCCATTGATGGGGGAGTCGGTTTTAAGGGCTACCTGACCTGGCGGGCTTCAACCAAACTCCCGGGCATCATAGAAAGGCTCACCAGCGTAGATGTAGACCCTATGTCACCCGATGGGGTTTCCAACGGATCAAAAGGGCAGAACCCACAGGGTTGTGTTCCTGGTGCCATGTCAGACTCCCAAACTGGTCCCGTGGTGGCCCACAGGGCTCAGTCCTGGGCCCCTCCTGTTCGGCATTCAACTTTCCCAAAGTGCATGCAAACATAGGGGGATTGTGGCAGACAAGGTTTGCAGATGACTGCAAACCGGCCCCCATAATCAACACCCCATCAGAAAAGACATCCACCTGAGGTCTCATAGAAATGGATAACTGGTGCCAGAGCCATGGCCTGGCTACATGCCAGGGGAAAGGGATAGACCTACCCTTTGGGAAAGACATGTTAACCCAAATTTCCACATAGGTGGTAATCCATTAAACACGGTGGCGTGATCAGGGACCTGGGGACCCAAAACCTAACCTCTCTTGACACTCACATTGCCAATGTGGTTGGGAAGACATTCCACTTGGCCCCCCTGGTCAGAAGGATTCACATCCAGATCAGGGGAGGTCATTGTACCCTGTACTCTTCACCATCAGACCAATGATTGGGTACAACGCCCCTTGGAATGTACCTAACCCGACACCTGCAGCAGTTGGAAGGACCAAAATTTTTCCCAAAACAGGGATAAAGGTGCTGAAACATATGTCCCCGCTGCCCGACTGAGGGAAATCCGCTTATACCTTCTCATACCGTCTGCTCTGGGTGATCTGTGCCTGACATACAAGGCCATGTCCAACCTGGGTTTCATGGACATGCTCCCCCCCTAGGTCCAAACAACCACAGGCACGAGAACAGACACAAACCTCAACACGGATATAAATAGGACGTGCTGGAGGGGCAGGGGTTTATCCCCGAGACCCCTACAAACCCTGGAACAGATTCCCAGCCCTTGTGAAGCAGAGCCCCTCACTGACTCTGTCCAAGAGTAATCCTGACGTTTTTAAGGGGCCCCACTACCATTAACCCCCCCCCCTGAAAACGCCCCCGGGAAAAAACATATTTTCCCCAAATGCGGTGTTTTGGGGGCATTCCCAGCACCGACATGTGTGCAGGAATGTGTGCCCATGTATGCCACAGATCGGGGGACTATGTGCCACGTGCCACACATCACTGTACACCATGGTAGAGATCTGTACATACCTCAGTGTGGGGTGCATGGATGTGGATGGTGCAGTACATGCAACACGTCGCCCTCCACGTAGACATGTGTGGTCACCACCATGTCAGTGTGTCAACATGTGTGTATGTCTGCTGCCTGTTGTGAGGGTGTATGCAGATATAGTGTTGTGAATGGACACTAACCACACAGGGTGACCATCCCGTACTGGTGCTGCATTGTATGACCCTGTCAATGCCATAGGTGTGAGCCATACTGGCCACCTGTGCAAGTCCGCCCCCTGTGACATGGCGTGTGGGTACATTGTATTGTGAGGGTGCTGACCACACAGGCAGGTGTCCCCATCTGCACACAATGGGGTGTGCGCCATAGTGATGTACACCCGCGATTGCGGACATATTCCTGTACCGGTACAGCGTCCTACTGCTGCACAGCGTGCACCATAGCTGACAGGTGACACCTGCGGTCAGTCGCCAGCATGCTGTGTACGACACCTGCAGAATGTCACCATACCTGTACTGTGTCATGCCATGTATGTGATGTCTCTGTCCACCGTAGCCTGTGGCACCGACCACAGGCGTCAGGTGCAGTATATGTGTGAACATGTGTGTCATGTACCGTGTAAACAACGTTACACTATATCTGGCTCCGTGCTCCGCAGGTTTACACGTAGAACTTCTACTTGCAATCTAAACTGTCTGTTCTCTATCACAAAAGCTCAGCACCTGCTCCACAGTATTCCTACATAGGTAAAGTACATGTATACTAGACGGAGTACTACACTAGCCTAGAATCCCCTTGAGTACCCACTTCCCTATAGGTCCCTTCTGACCCAGTTACACAGCAAATGCATTCAAGTTCTCTGGCATGTCGAAGGGTCAATTGCTAGCGACCTCTCCTGTTCAGCTGGTGAATCTGGGCATCCTGAGGCAATGTTACAGGTGCCTCATGGACACGGACAACCCGCACCTCCCCCACTAAACAAAATACATGTGAGAGATGCAACTATATAGCCAGACAGGAGGCTGAGCTCTCTCAAACCACGACAGGCAGGACCAAACGGGAGGAGAAGGACACCACGCACACCACAAACCCAGTGTCACATGAAACTATCACAAATGCTAAACAAACACATGAACACACAAAGACATACTCGGAGGCACTGTTAAAACATGTAACGAACCTAATGAGGCCTCCAAATCAGACACCCAAGCAACTGCCTCCACAAGACATAGGACATGCAACACATAGTTCTCAACGTCAGTGTGCTAAACAGTCACAGCCCTTAAGGCCACACACAATGCCAGACACACTTGTAATAGGTGACGCCATAGTCAGACACACCGACGTCCCACCCACCAGACTGAACAAGGGAATGATCACAGTAGGCTGCCTGTCAGGCGCTGGAATCCGCCACATAACACAAGCACTCAGGTCACTCCGCAGCATGTACAAGTATGACGTGGTCATTGTCCATGCTGGTGTCAACGACCGGGGACATACCTCCCTGGGATACATGAAAGGAGACATAGAGGGGCTCTCATATTGTGTAGCCCAGGCCAGCATGACCCTGACCCTGAGCAGTATCCCACCTCATCAAGAATGATGCCACAATACTGAGTCTGAATGATCACCCTTGATAATTGGCCTGATTACCGGTGTCAGTCTGAGGGGGTCCAATGTCCTCTTGCCTGGGATGACATGCTTGACACGCCACGCTCCTTCGCAAGGGACAGCTTGCACCTGTCGCCCCTGGGCTTCAAGAGTTTGGCAAAGGCTCCTGCCACCCCCACAGTGCCCACTGCAGGCAAGGCTGAAATGATAAACCTACCGCCCTAGACTACAAACCTGGAAAAAACTAAGGGTAATACTGCTCAATGCCAGTAGTCTACACCCAAGCTGCATGTCCTCAAAAGCCCTCCTCAGTATGGAGGACATCGATGTCAGTGCTGTGACTGAAACCTGGTTCAGGGCTCCTGAGAGCACCCCAGCACTATCAGGTCATACCTCATATCACGCATTCAGGACCCTAACCCGGACCGAACCACAGAAGGAGGGGGAGTCTCCATTTCCATGAAGGAAACCCACACCTCCAGGTTGGCGGAAACGCACGTAGCAGCGGGGACCATCCAGGTGCAATTAACCATGGGTAGGACCACCCTCCCAAACCCAGGATACCCGCACAGCCTTCCTGAAGACACTGGGGAGTATGAATGCTCTCACAACACCATCATATTGGATGACATCAACCACCCATACATAGACCGGGAACATTACCCAGGACCCAACACCCTACACCAAAGGTTCCAGGTGTTCATACACCCGAATGCTGTGGAACAACTATGCACCATACCCACAAAGGGGAGGAACTATACTAGTCCTGATCATCACACATGGGGACGACATGCTCCACACAGGATGTACATCCCTCAATGGTGAGGTCAGACCATATAGTGATCTCACTGGAGATCCGCATCCCGCCCCCAACACCGGCAAGGGAGACCACAGTGAAGACCTCTCCACAGTGAACCCCACACGTCATACGACTGGTGTGGTACCCTACAAGACCTCCATGCCAGTGGAAAACACAGGCCACGCTGCTGAAACCCTTACAAATGCCTTCTACGAGCACCCCCAGGAATGTCTGGATCAAGCAATCCCTAATAACATCAGGACCTTGTCCACCAAAGGCAGGCACGCGGTCTGGTGGACCCCAGCCATAAACAAACCGTACAACAAGAGGTGAAAGCTACTACATGACAGAGCAATATCACTACCAGGGAAGGCATCACTGATCAATACTGACGGTAACATATGATCACTCATACAATCATCCAAGGCTGCCTGTGGGAGAGGACTTGCAAAGGACACATAAGACAACCATAAGGCCTCCCTTATCTATGGTAGGAACATGGGTGGAAGCTCACAGTTATGCTCGGAATTAGTCCAGAATGGTACAATGATCACTGAACCCACAGACATTGCCAACAAACTGGCAGACAGGTTCCGTACATATATCTACCCTCCCTCCCCCCCAAGAGGGGAGGTATCTATCCCACCAGAGTCTAGCATCCCAAACATCTCGAATGCCCAGGTGAGAGCTGCTATCTGTAAAGCAGAGAACACAGCATCAATGGGACCGGACGGTGTCCCCGGCTGTGTGCTACACAACCTCAATGAGGGCCTCAACCCGCACATAAGGCTGCTGTTTAATCTTAGCCTTGCTACAGGCTACGACCGATGGATGGCATACGGCAACTGTGGTCCCACTCCACCAAGGCGGTGCTCCTACGGACTCTGGACATCACCGCCCTATAAGCCTGATGAGCCTTGTCTGCAAAGCTATGGAGGGGACCATAATGGAGCCCATAAATGAAGACATTGGGGAATGACAAATATTGGAACATACCCACATCGGCTTAGTCAAGGGCAGATCCTGCCTCCTGAACCTGGTCGACCTGTTCGGAAGAGTCACTAAGGCCATTGATGGGGGTACGTCAGTTCGCACAGACTACCGTGACCTGGCGACAGCGTTCGAACCAAACTCCACGCGGGCATCATAGAAAGGCTCACCAGCGTAGATGTAGAGCCATATGTCACACGATGGGTTGCCAACCGGATCAAGGTCAGAACCCACAGGGTTAGTGTTCCTGGTGCCATGTCAGACTCCAAGCCGGTCCCGAGTGGTGGCCCACAGGGCTCAGTCCTGGGCCCCCTCCTGTTCGGCATTCAACTTTCTGATGTGCATGCAAACATAGGGGGATTGTGGCAGACAAGGTATGCAGATGACTGCAAACCGGGCACCATAATCAACACCCCATCAGACACAGACATCCACCTGAGGTCTCATAGAAATGGATAACTGGTGCCAGAGCCATGGCCTGAAGCTACATGCCAGGGAAGGTATAGACCTACCCTTTGGGAAAGACAAGTTAACCCCGAATTACCACATAGGTGGTAATCCATTAAACACGTTGCGTGATCAGGGACCTGGGGACCCAACTTGTCGGTAACCTCTCTTGACACTCACATTGCCAATGTGGTTGGGAAGACATTCCACATTGCCCACCTGGTCATGAAGGGATTCACATCCAGATCAGGGGAGGTCATTGTACCCCTGTACTCTTCACGCATCAGACCAATGATTGGGTACAACGCCCCATTCGGAATGTACCTAACCCGACACCTGCAGCAGTTGGAAGGACCCCAAATGTTCCCCAACACAGGGATAAAGGGGCTGAAACATATGTCACACGCTGCCCGACTGAGGGAACTCCGGCTCTATACCTTCTCATACCGTCTGCTCCGAGGTGATCTGTGCCTGACATACAAGGCCATGTCCAACCTGGGTTTCATGGACATGCTCCACGTCCTAGGATCCAAACAACCACAGGCACGAGAGCAACAGACACAAACCTCAACACGGATATAAATAGGACATGCTGGAGGGACAGGTTCATCGCCCAGAGACTCCCTACACCATGGAACAGATTCCCAGCCCTTGTGAAGCAGAGCCCCTCACTGACTCTGTCCAAGAGTAATCCTGACGTGTGGATGGGAGATCGAAGGTATGCCCCAGGAATCATCTCTGTGTCACTGCTGGACGGAGGGACAGCAGACCAATGGATATAGTATCCTCATCCTAAGGGGTGGTGAAAGCCACACACGCTCTGGCTAGGCTTAGACATGACGTAGGGCACATAGCCTAGTATGTACCTATGCACCTATGTACCTATGTAGGTGTCCAGGCAGGTTGCGGGTACATGTGGTATGCTGATAATGCCAGATGTGCCTGTGGGTAACCCACAGCTACATGTGGGGGACTGATAACAGTGCTCCCAGTAGGCACATGCGAGTACACCATATGAGGCATACAGGTTAACAGAACCAACATGGTGCTACACATGTAACCATCACATGTACCATGTACACAGCTCAATGCATGCTGCACCTGCACTACATGGTATGTCTGCTGCATGATGACAGTACACAACCCACGTCACATATGCACCTGTCACTTGTCATACACAACCACTGCAACATACACATCACACACTATGCATACACAGGTATCACATACACCTCTCACTATCTTGTCCACCCTGTGCATCAGAATATATTTGCATAACCGTGCACCGATGGTGTGGATGACAGTGATGCGGCAGAGGCTTCATCATATGCACAGGGTGATATGTGTGCCAGGGGCATAGGCTGTACCAATGGATGACATCATGTGTGTGTGTAAGGGCCGGTGCATTTACTGGGCATGACTGTGCAGAATGCATGTGGATGTGGTGGAGCCCTACAGTTGTGTCTGCCGTGTGTGGGTATGTGTGTACACAGTTCAGCCATACGTGATGCCTACACGGGGTATACTTGGCAGCCCCAGACTGTACAGTGCAGGTTGTATGGCTCACTGTGTCCGTCTGCGGCCACGTGACCCGTGCCTGCCTGGGGTCGCACAGGCACTACCTGGTGGAGGTATGGAGTGGCCACTCTCCGATGACACATGTCCGCTGGAACCGTGTCCACGCTGGGACTGGCCAGGGCCACATCCACGTGGCCTGCTGTGTCCTGGTGTGGTCGGTGTAGCACCAGCTGCACTGCTGCTGCTACCGGCACTGTGTGAGTGGGCATGAGAGGTGGCACGCACACGTCGACCTACACTAGGTGGTGTTGCTGACCTACAGCCACGTGTCCCACGCCTCACCCCTACCAGGTGTTCCAGCACAGACAGCTCACGCTCACGGATTGACATGCCTCGGTCGAGGATTCCAACCATCTCACCTAATCGCCTATCCAGTACATTAGCAATCTGCTGTTGAGCATTCGCCAATGACTGGATGTTCTCATTTCGCGAATGGATTGCGGCCTTCTGCAGCCTCTGCCCTTCTTGGTTCTGCCATTCAGCATGTGCCTGTGCCGCCATTACAGTCTGGAACATGCGTCTGGTGATACCAGCTGCTGCACTCTGTACAGCAGGTGCATGTCTGCCAGAGGTCCTCCTATGAGCAGCACCAGCCACATGCCTGTGTGGCACATCACCAGTCATTACACTGGCAACATGGTGTGTACGCGCACCTTCTGTAGCCACCACACATTCCTGCTCAATGCCAACAGACGCTGACTGTCCTTCCTCTATGGGCAACGGTGATGTGGTATGTGTCGGCATCAGAACCATGTGCGGGGGTGAGTGGGACATAGGTGGTATGGTAACCAATGGCACAGCTTCTGCCCCTGACAACCCTGCCTGTACCTCATGAATATGGTCATCACCGCTAGTATCTGTGGGGACACTAGCATCAGATGGACCGCAGGAGGGGGACGCACCTACACCACCTGTGAATACAAAGACATACTGTAAGATACATTACACACACGCAGACACACACGCAGACACACACATGCACACATGCAGACATGCACATGCACGCAGACACAAACACACACAGACACACACACGCACGCAGACACACACACACACACGCAGACACACACATGCAGACACACACACACGCAGACACACACGCAGACACACACACACGCAGACACATCATGCATGTGATATTGCAGATGGCATGCAGCATTCCCACACCACAGCTCAGAGAATGCAGGCCAGACATTAATAGTGGTAGTATGCATACTGCCCTGGGGTGCACACTACATCAAGCAGGTGTCATATCAGTAGACATGCAGTACACACATTCATGGTAGTTTGCATGCATCACCGTGATACACCATGTGGCCACAGGCAGGTTAACAGTACACTTGGCTGGTGCAGTGTTATGTGTACAGGCTACAGATAGAATGCATGTGTAACAAAGATGTCTGTGCACGTGTGGTTGGTGTGAGCCGTGTACATAGCTATACAGTGGGGAGTACAGGCACTGTGCCACTGCATGGCAACAGGACACAGGTATGTTTCTGTGCAATGCATAACATGGACGCATTGCTTTGCCATGTCTGCAACATAGTCATGCTGTTCCACAGCACGTATATGGTAGACATTGGTGGCACCTCCGGTGGCTGCAGACATGCATTCCAGTTGTCTGGTGTACCACATCAAATGTACAGGTGGTCCACTACAGCTATGATCGCACTATGTGTGGACAGTGTGCAACGGTGTCTATCCACTCCAGACGTACTGTGTGGCAACATGCCTGTGGCTATCACCCATGGCCATGTTTGACTGGGTCATGGACAATTGAGTGTGATGGGCATCGTGTACCCATCCCTGTGGTGGCCCATGTGACATACACTCATACAAGTTAGAGGTGTCACAATCCAGAGGGCTATGTAGACAACAGTGTGGATGTTTGCTATGTCGGGCGTAGGTCATGTCATGGTGTGACAATATTGCAGACAGAACACCACGGGCGTGGGACATGTCGTGTGCCGTGTCACAACGTGTGCACACAATGCAGGGGCATATGTCACATTGGCAACACCTGTGTGCTGGCCAGATCACAGCTCACTATGTGGTATTGTGTGCATACCACAAATGGTGTTCCAATGCATACTACATATGCATCCATTGTAGAACACCTCCACCATTGTATGCATAGCTGACTGCACATATCACACTGACAGGTACTGTGGTTTCATGCCGGTGTATACTAACGGTTGTATCTACTGTACATGGGTGGCATGTGTGTGTCTGGTGGTGCGACCTGTATACTGTGACTGGAGCAGAACCCAGGTGTGCATGTTATATCTGGCCACATGGCGAATATCTATACACTGTAACATGCCTGTTACTAACAACAGTCTCACCTGCGATGGACCCATGGCTGTGCGACACGCCAAAGGTACCTGTAAAGGGGCGACACAACAGTATAAACATTATCCATGACTGTAGCCACAGTAAGCACTGTGCATGTCACATCATGTATCTGTGTGATAGCATGTGGTATGCACACGTCTGCAAACACAACGTAGCATACTGTAGTATGCGGCTTGTGTGCCCATATACCTGGCATGTGTTGGTACATTACGTGGTGTACTGTGACACCCACACCTATGGCAGATATCATACACGTATGCAAGACTGACTTACCAGGCAGCTCCAGGCTCATTGGTTGGGAGACACCCACCTCCACGATGGCAGCTCATGCATGATGTTCCCTGGGTGTCCCCAGACTGGCCAGGAGCTCCTCCGTGTGTGTGAGTGGGGGCTGGGTTGGTGGCCCACCACCTGTTCCACCTTGTTCTCTGGCGATTGTAGCGGCACGCTGTTTCGCGTGCCGTATTAGGTCCGTGCAGTGTCGGCGTATCTGCTGGTAGGTGCGGTTGTTGCCACCCACGTCGTTCACCCTCCTGCGCATATCCTGCCACAGGTCATCCCGCTGCTGCACTTGCTGCGGAACATGGCTGAATAGCAGGTCATAGTTGTCATGGAGCAACGGTATGATTACGTCATCCTCCTGGCGGCTGAAGGCTGGCAGCCGTGAATGAGGCATTATCTGTAAGACATAATTATGGTGACAGGTCACATTTACACTGATGTACTGGCATACCGCTGGACATACATTGCTATGACATGTACGACATCTGCACAGTAATCTCTGCGATGCATCATGACACTGACATAGCTGACATGTTGCTGTCACACCATTAGGCAGCGGGTATCATATCATATCTGTGTGTCAACTCATCACACTGTACACACACCATGTAGATGGTAACCTGCTGTGGACATGTGTACCTGCCTGCACCTGTGTTCATACCAGTCGGCACGTGTCCCGATGTGCGCACAGTTCTACTGTTCACCTGGATGCTGTGTATATGTTGCTAGGCATCACAGACATAGCCATTATGGACGTCAGTGGTGGCACTGCACACATGCACGTGGCCACCTGTACATGCATGTGTTGTGCCATGTACATCTACACAGCACTGTACAGGTGTTGGACAACCTGCCACGGCTCGCCTCTATTGCACATGTGATACACATGGGACATTGTGTAATCATATGACATTAGCAGGAATGGTCATACATAGCATGTGCGCGCGCACATTGTACATGCCAACACACAGCACCTGTGACACCACAAGGTGCATCAGTGCCACATTACTGCTCTGGACAGTTGATAGTGCAAGTGCCATTTGGCCATCGTACCATGTATGACTGTGATGGCATGTGCAGCCTTGCTGGACAGGGCTGCATGGTATGGCAGGGTATGTCACATACATGGCACAGGGATGTGTCCCACCTGGGGGATACTGGTATTGGGAGGGTGGCTGTCCATTCCATATGTCATTGCTATGTGTATATGGACATTACGCATGTCTATCATCATGGTGTGGACAATGGCCTTCTGCAAGGTAGGCAGCATGCTGCTTGGTGGGGGTGTGTATGGTGCATGCTGGTATCGCGCATCCATGCATACACATTACCCCTGACAGGTGCTATATGCTGTGATATTGTTCAACACAGTGCTGTATGTGCCCGCACAATGATATCCCGTGCACATGGATGGCACCCTGGCCTGACATGGGTACCACATATGTCTACATCCAGTGCCTGCTGCCACCGCCATGTCGGCGGGTGCACCACACAGCACCATCCCTCCCACAGGGACCGTGGTGTTGGGCACAGCATAGGTATCCATTTATGGGGACAGGGATGTTCACATAGCGGGGGCACTGATGGTATCATCCATCGGACCATACACGTATGACGCACACCTCACACACCCAGCCCATTCAGTATGTTGTTCGCAACACTGACACAGCTATACTGCTAGGCCAGGGACATTCCCAGCCGTACATACACAGATGCATGAACATCTGTCTGTTTCATGGGCTACAATGATGGTGGGGTTCAACACATACCGTGTTTGACTGTGGCTGGCGCAGATGTTCTGTGCACATGTCTACACAGTAACCCTGTTCTACTGTAGCCAGCAGTGATGTGCTGTGCACATGTCAATGCTGCACATTGTGTTGGTGTCTGTCTGTCAACAGGCCGGTGGTGGAACACGCAAGGGTATTAGTGATCAAATATGCATGCCGCCCTGTACAGCTGTACTGCTAACATCTCAGGTGCTAATGTGTCATGGACATGCACACCTTACCCGGACAGGTGGTAGTGGGTTGCCACCCGTACCCATCACCTCTTGTGGGTTGCTATTATCCAACACCCTATTTGTATTGTATGTTCAGGCTATGCACCTGTGTGGGACATGTGGGCATGCAATGCGCTACTGTGTACCTTTGCACCCATTGCACAACATGTCACACAGGTACACTGGCAGCCATACACTTCACAGCTTGATGATGGTACGATAGGTGTTGTACACACGTAACACATATCCTGTGGGCCATGGTCGTATGTACAGGCATGTCCGACAGTCAGGTACCACTGCTACCCCTATATGACGGATATGCAGTACATGTGGCGGTACAGCAACTGTCACATGTACTCATGCAATGCCCCCCTACCAACATGGAGTGGTACTGCCTGTGGGGGATGTGCGTCTGCATCCATGCTGTGCCCATAGCTGACAGTTGTACATCAATACGTGCAACATACCTCATTTGGTGTTCTCACGGGTGCATGTTCAACATGGCTCCACATTGTTTGTGTCTGTCACACAGTCATTGTTGTACATGGTTTACATGCCAGCCATGGCTTATTATATGTGATTCCATGTAATTCATTGGGATACCATCATTATACATTAGAACAGCGTATTCCAGCCATCACATAGCCTTCCTAGATGACACTGTTAGCCAGCCAGTAGTAGGTGTTCCGCCATCTGCACATTAGTCACACAGTACAAGGGTGGCTGATACCCATTCTGGGGACAGGGTGCTGACAGCTGTGGATGGGTGTGATGCTGTCGACAACCATAACTGCACCTGATGGTCACATCTGGATGGGTAACATTCACAACACACACCTACCTTCACGTAGTAACACATCATCTACAACAATGGACATTCCTGTCTGAACAATGTGTGCAGTATGTCTGTATGACCACTGTAGGCACCACTGATGGCCCCCAGCATGGCAGCCAACAGCACCGGTGTATATCCCGCGGAACCATGGGTTACACCATTCACAACACACCTGTCTCAGATGACCCTGTTGTGGATCACAGTGCAGTTCCACACATCATGTTACACTAGGCATCATGCACTGATATGTTGCGGACGTGTGAACAGCTGTGCAACTCAACATATGCACATATGACACATCACCTGGTACAATATATCTCTCATACAACGTGTTATTGTGACCGCCCTGTGATGGCATTACACAGGCTATGTGTACTGGGACATGTGATGGCTCACCAGTGTCATCACCCTCTGGATGTGTGTCTAGCCAAGTGTACAGTAGGCAGTGGTCTGAACACAGGGACACTGTACATTGACCTGCTGTGTCACTGCAACTGTTGCCTATGCTCATACTGTAATTATACAGGCATGTGGTATCTGACCGCTATGACAGTCCTGGTTGACCACACTGCTGTGGCACACATGACCTGCAGCCATCTGCCTGGGGTGTGGAGCACACATGTACATCTTCACATGCTATACTGCCTCTGTGGCGGTGTCACATAACTGTCTCCGGCAGGGCTGTAACAGGCAGGCACGGCATGGGGTCATGTGGGACAATGCTTGCATCTTCCACTGTGCTGCACACAAGCAAGGCACACACATTATTGCACCACTCACATTTCTCTGCAGTGACTGGGACCTGCCTCCATGCTCTGCGCACGCCTCTAGTACGGATTGTACACGGATCATACCTCCCATGCACATACCTGGACTGCAACACCCACAGGTGAGGGGAATCCCACATCACACAGTGTTTTGCACACATCCTGGATAGTTGCCGAACACAATGCATCATAGGTGCTCAATGTGCGGATACCCATGTTTGTGACCGCTAGACACATTGTAGCACGCAACAGAGTTGACATTGTACACCGCAGGTTACATGCTGTCTGTGTTGTTATACTGTACATTGGGCCTCAGACAGCTGATACTGCCATGTGCTGACAGCAACCCACACTTCCCTAGAATAGACACCCATGTACCTACACATGCTTGAGGCATGCACTCCGCCCAGCTGGCTGACACATTACACAACACATACCATACCTACACTACCCTCAGCATGCACAATACCTCCATGTGTCTGGTGTGTTGCACCTGGGGTTATCCCCTCTTTGGTGGATGAACACATATGCTTCACGGCCCTGCTAGCCACACCCTGGAAACACACCCATCGCAGCATACACGGAACATGTGTACTACAGCCAGTACTACTGACGTCTGCTGACAGCAGTTGTTAATGGCATGACACCCCGGCAGATGGACAGTGTACATACATATGCTGACACATACCACAGTGCGCTTCTGTAGCATGTACACAATGGTAGAGACTATGCTATTCCACACAGGGATATGGCGGTACTGACCTTTTCACAGACGCCACGGTGGTGGTCATGTTCCATGCACATCTGATGTACGAGCACATGTGCAGGCTGTTGCACGGTGGTGTATATTCACATGTGCAGGGTGCATCACTTGTCAGCCATGGTGGGTCCTCGAGGTCCATCACATGCTCCAAGGCTAGCTACCTAAACATGACTGCCACACATTGCAGTGTGGGGCCTCAGGCAGTGTGGTGGTATGTCTGCATTGTTTGGCTACATCCACATTCAATGTCACATACAATAGTCACCCAGGCATTGCAGACCGAGATAATGTTGGCAATGTGCCAGGCGATGGTGTACTTACCAACAATACACACTCTCACTCACTACAGGGTCGCAATCCATACATGGACATCGTAGTGTCCCTGTGGATACATACATGGTACTGACATGCACATGTTATGTCCTGGGACAATGGCCCGATGTCACCTTCCGATGTCCCTAGCTGTTATGTCCCACCAACCTGTTTGGTATGTGTCTCTGCACCAGCCCACTATATTCACTGCTAGCCTGTTGTCGGACATTGTGTACCTTGACTGCCGCGCAGCCGCATCTCTCGCACTACCCATGGGTGGCACTGCATTGCACGTGTGGGACTACAGTCATACACCCATGACTGGACCGTTCTGAATGGCACTGGGGCACATCCTCACGAACGTGCTTCCCACACACATTGATGGCCTCCATGCCTTTCCTGGCACCCTTGTTGGGCTTGTGTGTGCCACAGCACGCCACATACACATGCTGGCCACCTGTCATACCGTTGCATGGGCGGTTGGGGTGGTACAGAGGCCAACACATCAGACGTTGTCCTCACATTGCCCTTCAGCACCATTCCACGTTCTGGTATTGGCAACGTACACATCCACCTGCACATCATACCCTGTGTCTCAGGATGTTAGGCTATATGACTCATGGACAGGACACACAGTGGTGCAAGCATATCATAGTACCTACTACATGTCAGGTACATATGGCATTACACAGTCCTCAGTCATGGGGCCCCTCATGTTCACTATTTGCTTACATACACAACATGCTGTCACAGAGTACTGTCCATGCCTAGATATCCCACGCCTACATACCTGGCGCCATTATTGCTATACCAGCTCATACCGATACCGACCATACGGGTGTCAGTGTGGTGGATACATCATGTGGGTGTCATGGCATCAGGATGCATGACACATGGTGCATGCACATCACCTTTGCATAGCAACATTCACCCACTGACTATCACATGGATACTGGCCCCGTACATACATATCACATTGTACATGGTTGCTGTACACACATATGCCCCACACGGTCCTGTGGTTACTGTATTCCACTGTGGCATGGATACACTTCTGCAGGGCCACACCTATCTGTACTGTGTGTGATGCTGGTACATAGGTAGCCATTGTACCTGTGGCATACACACATCTACACACGGTCAAGGGTACAATACCACATTTATGGTGTACCTTCCACAATGGCTACAACTTTACATGGCACAGCATTGTCATGCCACGATGTGTACCAGGCTCAGACGGTTTACATATGCGGCTGACAGATGGAAAACACATCTGTACACATCTGCATACCACATACGCAGGGGTGTCTTCTACTCTGACACGGACCATGTCCTCCACATTACTGATGCATATACTCCTCATACATGACAATTGCGGTGGGCAGTGTGAACGGACTGCTCATGGATATGTGCACACATGCCACACTGCATGGGCTGGGCTTCTGTGTTACTTCTGCAGACACAACACACACCATGCTGTGGAATATAGGTCCTGTGCACATCCCACAGGGACACACAGTGGCACTGTTCATGTGATACCTCCCTTGCTGTTTGGGTGACACGTAGTCATGGTACCACCACAGCAGCGGTACTGTGTAGACATGCTGTTCACAGGACACTACCATGGGGAGGTGACACTACTGTGTACACTGCACATGTGTTTACACATGGACCTGCCAGACTTCATTGTTGCCCATGGTGCACCTGCTACAGATCCTTTGGGCATGGTTACTTGGTGTCCCTTCCATTTCGGATGGCTATGATGCTACTACTCTGTTCCATACCTACAGGCCATATGTATCCTGTTATTGTACATACCAATAGGCGATACCTCCGTTATGCATGATATGCCTGTGATACTATGTATAATGTCTGTCATATCCACCCTGACAGCTTTACATTACACATAGTTGACATAGTATCCCCTACTGCAAGGCATACGTGCACATCGGGCGCACATTACGTATGACATCGACGGTATATGCCCATACACATGTGTGCTGTGACAGTATACATACATGTCCTATCCCCTGCTATGGCACTTCCTTGTTGGACATCCACTGCCAGCATCGGTGTGTGGTCTGGCATTGTTCTCTAATGCCCCCCTGTGGCAGCCCTTGTGGTGTCTCGGCTGTGTACATGATGTCCCACTGCTGTGCACACGGTGTCCACAGTCATTGGTATGCTCAGCAGGATAGCACTACATAACCACCTTTCACCACTCTCTGCATTATGGACAAGTGTCATTACTTACAAACACCATTCCCATACAGTACAGCTTCGTCATACACATCATGCGTTACACACCCGTACATATCGTGTGTTCTACATACCTTGTCGGTGTTTCGTTCCGTGTTTCATTCCGTGTATCGGTTTTCCTTTTTATTTCTCTTTCGGTTGTACACTGCTGGTTCAGTATGAGCATACGGTTTGACTATCCTGGGAGTCATCCTTATATCCATCGATACCTGCAACATGTGGGTTCATCCCACCAATTGCTGTTCCTCAGTGAGTAATTGTGTGCATATCACCTGTGCATCTACTCCATTCAGACATTACACGTCGTAACTGGGGTATGGTTGGATTCCTCACCTGGGCATTGGCTATTTGCCCTACCTTCGTGGAGATGGTCTGTATTGTGTTATGTTATGTGTAACTGCAGCCACTATGTGTGGCGACAGGTACATTTCGCAGTGGTGTTAGCCATGGATTGTGTGTGTTGGGTATAGTATTTGGTTCGACATGTGGGTGTCCCTGTCCTGACGACGTCTGTTGATGGCGTTTTGCATTCGGATGTGTAACATGGCTGTTGTATTCCTTTAAACAACGCATGCAAGTATGCATCCGCCTTTGATTGTGTTTCCCACGCGAGATGTTGCGGTTATGCAGATGTCATTGACTGCCTGTATGTTTGTGCTGCTATTGCGGTTTGTATCCCTTTAATATGCGTGGGGATATCGGAGGTTGTAGGTGACGGATACGGGTTGTGGGCCTTGCATCTCTACATACACAGTGTGGTTGTCTGTGTGCTCCATCCCTGCCTGGAGAGTTGACAGTTAATTGTCTGTTGGTATGGGAGTGTAGGTTGTGTTGTTGTCATGTGGTGTTGGTATCGCCTGCGTGTGTGCTTCATGCATGTATTCCTCCGTCACATCTGTGGTATATCAGCGGTTGTTTGTACGTGACGACTATCCCTTGTCATTCTGTCCCAGATATTTACAGTCATTGTGGTCCTGTTGTTGGGATGGCCTGTTTGCCAGTGGATGCCACCTATTCAGGTGGGGATTGCTTGTTTGACACTTGTAGAACACACAGCGGTGTTTACGGGCCGATACGTGGCCATGGTCAGTACTGGGGTAGCACATACGTATTTCCGCGGTACATACCTATTGCTGTGTGACTTTGCCAACGTATCGTTTTGCAATTAGCATATCGGTGTCATACATACGGGCATGAGTAGTACATACATCCTTTCCATTTCCTGTGGGGTATATTCCTGTGCTACAATCTGGGACATTGTCACTTTGTATCATTCTACGTCGCCACATGCCTAGCCAGGGTGGGGCTCTCACTACTACTTTGGGACTACTGGTCTACATATGCCTGTGGCTAGTGTACTGTATGCCTACACATATTATTCCACTCTGCCTCTAACATGGCACCAACATACACATATTACGGAGACACACACATTACACTCGCACAGCAACACACACGGCACCCTCACTGCACACATACACATACTACGGCACTCACGGGGACGGTTGCACACAGTACCTGCGTGGGCCGCGACACCGGTGGCGGTGTCTACCTCTCCCCTCATATCATCATACTATTACCCACCCATGTACTGTTACAGAACTGTGGTCTGGCGATCTTTCCGACTCGCGGTTATGCATTTCGGTATGTTGCCCGTTCCATGGTTGGGGGTATCCTCTTCTGTTAAACCTCCTGGATGCTCAAGTTGTTGTTTCACTATGTATACTATGTACAGATATCGCGTGTTACATCTCAGTCACCTTACATCCCTCTGATTCCCTGTCTTAACTGTAGTACTTATATGTATATGTGTACATATATTTCTATATATGTAATTATATCTATCTACATATATGTATATACACATATATATATGTTTATATGTATACACCTTGCGGCGAACGTGGCAGCATACAGCAACGCCGTCTGCTGTAGGACCCGTGTACTGTTCAGGAGTTGGCGTTCCATGCTCCACTGGCTGTTGGGTGTACAGTGTTTGGGGGCTGCCTATGTTGGAGTCACACATGGGGCCACCCATACGGTACACTTTACGGGTGGTCATGTTTGTGTACCATCCATTTCACTGTGTGTGCAAGTAGGGAGGTGTCAGTCCATGGGGCCTACGCTGTCAGAGTATGTGCTATACGTTCCCTCTTTGCCAAGGCATAGGCATATTGGGTACGCCTCCATCTGCCTACTGGAGCTGGCACAGTGTGTTCATGGTCCTGAACCCTCTGTGCCTGGACTGGCCTTGGCAGTTGTGGTGGGCTTTGTGGCCCTTCACCGTTATGTCCCTGCAGCAGCTGCTTCCGCAGGATCATATTATGTAGCATGGCACATACTATGAATATGTGGGCACATGTGCCTGGAGAGTACTGCAGGGCTCCACCGGATGTATCCAAGCACCGGAACCATGATTTCAGCATCCCAAACACATGCTCTATGATTATTCTGGCTTGTGCGTGTGCCTCATTATGGTGTTCTTGCATGTGTGTGTGTGCATTTCTGATGGGAGTCATCATCCACGGCTCCAGTGCATAGCCAGCATCCCCTACAAGGTGGCCTTGTGGGATGTCCCCCCTGGCGAATACCTGGTACAGCTGTGAGGCATGCCAGATATGGGAGTCGTGGTAGCTTCCAGGGCTGCCAGCACACACATCCATGATAATGCCCTGCGCATTGCACACGACCTGGCAATTGATGGAGGGGAATCCCTTGCGGTTTATATAGCGTCTACCCTGCTCCCCAGGTGGTGACTTGATTTGTATGTGCGTACAGTCTATTGCACCCAGTACCTCCGGGTATTGTGCCACATGGTGGAAGTGGCGCATATTGCTAGCCAAATCCTCCTGAGATCTGGGGAAGTATATATGCTCATTGGCATGTGGTAACATGGCATCCAGAAACTGGTGGAGTACCCTGGATGCTGATGCCTGTGAGATGCCCATTATATCCCCAGTTGGCCTTTGAAAGGTACCTGTGGCCAGTATTCGCAAGCTTACACATACCTTTGTGTCCACTGGGTTGGGCTCCCCTCTGTTGTTTCTTGTTCTCAGGCATGGCCGACACAGCTCCACTATTTGCTGTAACGTGTCCCTATCCACCCTGTAACGCTCTACTATCTCCAGGTCTTGTAGCCCCTGATAGGTTACCCTTGGTCTGAACACTCTCCTTTTCCTCTGAGGCCTACGGTAGTTGTCGGCACCCTCCTCCACAATACCGTCTGTCTCTAACACATGCTGATGGATCACGGCCACGGCAGCACCCAACATGTACATTTTAAAAGTTCCCCGTGTGTTTACACCTATGGTGCGGCGTTTGGGAATACACGGCTGTGTGTTGTGTGCATTCACACTTTATACTATTGTGCTGTGCACCCGGTGATGTCATAGGGTGTGTCTGTACGGCCGTATCTGGGGATTATCTTCCGTGTTTTACCGTTGGCACTGCAACGCTGTTGCCTTTGGTGTTGCATTACTCTTGCCTGCAATGGATTACCTTTCGACCTTCCCTTACTATTTCTGCACGTTGCACCTACTATTTCCTGGCATGCATCCTGCAGAGCCCTGTCATGTGTATTTTCTGGGACATGGCATATCATGCGTTTTGTGTGCCGCCGCCATTGTGCTGCCTGTCTGCTTGGCTCTGCTGTGTCAGGTCTTCACTCTTTGCAATCTGCTACCTCCCCTACTTTCTGCATGCAGAGTTGTCAGCTGCCGCCGATTCGCCTTCGTGGGTTGATTAGTGTTGATTGCTCATTATTACTCCAATTACACTTCTTCCGCATTTCCTCATATTCTCAACATCACCTTCCTGTTTCCGATGTTGTTTGCGGGGCGAGCGTCACATGACTGGGTTAAGGGAACGTAGTCATCCTCGTGCACATGCACCTCTGCACTCATTGTGTGCTCTCAGCTCAACTATTTCCCCACATGCCGGTCCTGCAGCTGTGATGTGCAATGTACAGCCCAGGTTTGCTGAGCTCCAGTGTGCTTCCTCCTACAGTGGCACACCCCTCTGCAGGTGACATGTATTCCCTCTGAGCCACTCCTCGGTATATTACCGCTGCGCCATTTGGTACAGCCTTACGCTGGCGGGGGTTTTGCGATTCAGTGTTATCTGCCTCATTTGCATGGCATTGACTACTAATTCATAGTTACCACGCCGAACACTGCCGCAAGTCCTTGGCAACCCTTGCACCGTGGTTGTGGCTTTCCATGCATATCATGGTGTATTATGGCTGTGAAGCTGATGTGTATTACGCTGCTGTTTTATAACATTGTCATATTATTTCATTGTTTTGCACCTTCCGCAAACATGTCCTGGGGTTCTGCTGTGAGTTTCTGTGGACATACCATTTATGTTATTATTTACATGTTGTGCATGTTTTCTTTTGACATTCTCTGTGTATTTCGCCATTGGCATATGGTAACAGTGTGATACCTGAGGCTGACAGTCTTCCATTACTCCTATGTTATGTTTGGGAAAATGTAAACCGTTTTTTTTTGGTTTACATTGCCGTGGCCTTATGCTACGCCTGCGCCACTTCGTGGATCACTATATGCCTTCATTTGCATGGTGCAACACCGCACATGGGGTGTTTAGCATACCTACGCCGGGGGCGGCGCAGATCCGGCGCACGCCGGTAGTGCACGTGGAATTGGATCGTACCTGAATCGCTCGGAGGCCATATTTGGCATTGTAACGCCTACGCTATGCGTGCGCCTGGCGCAAGGTTCATGAATCCCGGGGATAGACTTTATTATTGGTCAGTATAAACTGTTTTTTTTGTGTTATTTTGTAACTGCAGCAAATACTTTCAATATAACCTGAGACAAAGCTGCATACATTGGAGCTCTCTGCTGCAGTTACAATGTAGCCTCAGAGACAATCACACATTTTCCTAGATACCGGCCCTTTTACCTTAATAAGCCTGATTATATCTGGCTGTGCATTTACTACACCAGGCATTTGTATTGCAGCCTAGTTTCCCCTTAACCCTTTTTGTACTTAAACTGCAAATAGACAACTAAGAAAAAAAATCCAAGTTATTTGAAACCAGAAAGTGATGACATTTGAATATTTCATAACGCTTTCATCTCCTTCTTCCCTATCTACATGCTTTTTACCTTTCACCACACACACTGGTAAGAATTTTTCATAGGTCATCCATCTCATTAAATACTCAAAACTTTTTACTCTAGTTCATGTGTGGCTATTCTATTTATTACTACTGTCTATTCATTTAGCAGGATTTTTTTTTAGTGCAGCTAAACTTTTTTTGCTGAATAAAGTCTCTTATCTGAGTCTCAACATAACTTATTTAAGAGCCAAATTGCAACTAAAGCCATGTGTTTGAACACAAACTCCATCTTTAAGGTTTGACAAAGACTAACTTCATGGGAGTTGTGTTCTGTATCATATCCAAAAGTACTTCATGCTGTCGCCTATCCCACTCTCGTATCTCATTTTACTTTTCTGGGACTGGATTGCTTATCGCTGCAATGGTTTAAAAGTTATCCATTTAGCTGACATATTTATTTTGTTGAATTTATCACTGTTTTTCAGCTTGCACTTGTTAAAGAAACCCCATCTGTTTGTTACTGTACTGCTCTTAGGTTATTTTAACAGTATTCTGCAAAAGCTGTTCTGAGTCTGCTAAAATATTTCTATGTTTTGCAAAGTTTTTGTGTGTTGTGAACATTTGTCATGGGAAATGAATTTATTTCCAAGTATTCCTGATATTGTAGGAATCTTATTTCTGTTCTAAAGCATTTGTTACTGCGCTTGAGCTCAAAGCCAGTTTGTTTTACACTGGGCGGATTCTTTTGCACTTTGGTGGGAGCAGAGAGCTAAATTCAACCCATCCAAGGTGGGAACTACTGGCTGATAGCTTATTATGTTTTTATCTGACTTCCCTGAGCATTAACTTTAGAAAAATGTTGCATTCTGCTGCTATAAAAGCACAGTATGCAAACATGGTTCCCTGTCCTTTCATATAACCAAACCTCTCCTGTTTAAAATTTTGCATAGGAAATGCTCTCCATAGTCTCCCACTGTTCACAGCTGCTCAAAGTGCCGCCTGTTTCTGCAGAGGGAGGTACCAATCCAGGTCATCTAATAGTATGCTACTAAACACTTTCACTTTGACCTTTAAGTGACTCTCCCTTACTCCTTCCCATCTAGAAATTGTGTTTCCTTGCCTTACATAGCATAGGCTTGATTCAGACATGTTAAATGTAGACTGGTATCACTGTGCTCTTATACCAGACATCTTACATTAAGAGGGCATCCCTGCACACCTGTGGCAGAAATGTGTAGCTCAAGACCTATCTGAGTTGGATATTGCACAAGAAAGGCTCAGTTTGGGGCTTTGACATTTGTAGTTGTGTTAAAACTGTTTAAATGCGCTTGTATATAAGGCTCACATTTGCGCTCAGTTAACCAGTGCTGCTCAACATTTAGAAATTTTAGCCAGAGGTCTGGAGTGCATCTGCACTGAAATCCAAGGCATCCACTGAAAAAAAAAACTGAAATATAAGTATATTTAGATCCAACACTGTACTTTGTTAACTGCATTTAACTGAATTACTGCTACATTTTTGTGTTTGTGATTAAGTCCAGCTAGCCCACTTCCTTTCCAAATACCACAGTCAGAAAAATCCTGCCAGAATGGATGGGCAGTTTCATATTATTTCTGCTGCCAGCTTGATTGATGTGGGCATCCTGAGGCAAGATAGCAATTGTCTCATGTATACTGACCACCATTTACTCCTAAAGCAAGCTAACACCCTATGTGAGAAATGCAAAAACACTCTAGAACTAGAGTCAGTTCTCTCATATAGAAACAAACTAGACATTAAACAGGTTGTTAGCACACATGATTCACCTCTCACACAAAATAAGGTTATGATACATAAAGACACATATGCAGTGGTATTCACTAAAAGCCTACCTAAAGAACAGAGACCTCCCAAATGCACACCACCCATACTCACCATTAAGCAAAAAGAAACCACCAAACATATCAAAACACACACACACACACACACACACACACACACACATACACACACACACACACACACACACACACACACACACACACACACACGCACACACACACACACACACACACACACACACACACACACACACACACACACACACACACACACACACACACACATCAGGGTCTCAACAAGTAAGACACACAGATATTTCCCTCACCAGACTGGACAAGGAGAAGATTATGGTCAGCTGCCTATCGGGTGCCAGGATCCAACAAATCATGCATGCAGTCAAGTCACTCAACAAGTACCATTATGACTCTGTCATAGTCCATGTTGGAGTGAATGACTTGAGATGTACCTCTCTGGACTATAAGAAAAGAGACATGGCAAAACTCTCTGATTATGTGTCCCAGACAGGTATGTCCCTAGTCCTAAACAGTATCCTACCCTCATCCAGGATGATGCCACAATATAAACAAAAAAAATATATATTTCAACAGATGGCTCAGCTTCTGGTGTCAGTCCAGGGGGATCCAGTATCTGTCAGCCTGGGAAGATATGGTAGACAGACCGTGTTGCTTTGCTAAAGATGGTCTGCACCTGTCCCCCCAGGCTTTCAGATACTGGCAAAGGCCCTTGCCTCTTCCATAGTGCCTTTTTTAGACAATGTCAAAACAACAAATTTTCCAATATAGAAAAATCTAATTGAGACAAACTCTGGGTTGTGCTGTTTAATGCTAGAAGCTTAAGCATGAAATCCACTTCCTGGAAGCACTCTGAACCTTAGAGGATGCTGACATCTGTGCAGTTATTGAGACATGGTTCAAGGCCACTGAAAGCACCCTGGCCATGCAAGGCTACAATGACTGCCACACATTCAGACCTCAAAATGAGCATGAAGGAACCAAAGCATCCATCTTCATTAAAATCAAATACACTTCAAGACTGGTCAGACAACATGACTCTCTCAAGCTACTCCATGTCCAATTAACTATTGGGAAAGTACTATACCGCATCATTGCTAACTATAGATCCCCCACCATGAACCAGGATAAGCATACCACCTACCTTGATTTACTGGAATCCCACACCATACAGCCCAACACCTTAGTCATGGGAGATTTCAACTATCGTTCCATAGACTGGGGGACATACACAAGCAAAAACATGCTCACTCAGAGGTTCCTGGACTTTGTTAACACAAATGCTGGAACAGATGGTCTGCACCCCCACTAGGGGTTCTAATGTTCTGGGCATAGTGCTCATCAGCATGGGGAGGGGGTCACTGCACCTCGCAATGCCTGATGCCTGCCCTGGTTAGGTCAAAACACAATTCAGTCTCATTTGAAGTAACTACTGGAACTGATACCCTCACAGGAATAAAAATGATAAAAACTTTACCAAATCTAACAACAGCCTACTAAGCAATGTTATAAAATGTTTCATTCCACTTGCAATCTCAGACATCAATGATCACTATGCAGAAGTGTATGCAAATATCCTGTACAAACACTCAAGCTACTACATAAACTCTGCTGTACATGGCTGGATCAGAACCAGGCCTTCCTGTAAAAGCAATTCACCATGGAGGACTTCAAGTATAAATGGATTATATAACAAGAGAAAGAAACTGCTGTACAAAAGCAAGAGTTCCCTCCTAAGCCTAAACAAGAAAATCAGATATCTTATAAAGTCTTTTAAAGTAAATTATGAAATTAAAATCACATCCCTACTAGTGAATGATAATCATAAGGCATTCTTTAACTAAGTCTAAAGTGTAAAAGAGAATGTCTAGTGCTAAAATGGTAGTAGATGGGATCACTCATACTATACTAGAAGATATTGCCAACCTGCTAGCTGACAGATTCAGCACAAACTTCATCCCCTATCCCCACCTACCATATCTAAAAACATACCTGACACCAGCGCGCTGCCTAGAATGTCTGGATAACAGTTCATATCTGAACTCACCAAGGCCAAAAACATGACCTCAGTGGGACCAGATAATATCCCAGGTTGTTTACTAAATGATGTAAAACAAGACCTAGTGGTTCCACTTGGTGTTCTCTTTATTCATAGCTTGAGAATTGGCTGTGTTCCTCCAGAATGGAGAGCAGCATCAGTAATCCTCCTGCACAAAGGGGGGCCAGAAACTGAACCTGAGAACTACAAATATATAAGTCTAACTAACTTCAGCTGGAAGGCCATGGAAAGAATTATCATGGATCGTATCAACAAGGACATAGGTGACCTCCAAATAATGGAATTAACCCAGTTTGGTTTTGATAAAGGTAGATCATGCTTATTAAATCTGGTGGACTTCTTTGAGAATGTCACCAAAGCCATGGACAAAGGTAAAACAGTGCACACTGCCTTTCTCAACCTTGCCAAAGTTTTCAACATAATTCCCCAATCTGTACTCATTGAGAAACTCTACCAGATAGAGATAAACCCTTATAGGTTCATAGGTTCATAGGTTCATACTAGGCTATCTGCCCTAGGGCATTTATAAGCCTAGCCAGAGTGAGTTTGGCTTTCGCCACCCATTTTAAATTAATTTTGCTATGCCCTTTTTCAAGGTTAGTATACTGTGCCTCTGTCTAACAGTGACACAGAAGTGATATCTGGGGTAAACCTACAATCTCTCATCCACTCATCAAGATTCTTCTTGAAGAGAGTCAATGAGGGACTCTGCCTAACCTGGACTGGGATTTTATTCCAGAGTGAAGGGAGCCTCTGGGTTATGAATCTGTCCCTCCAGCATGTCCTATTTATTTCAGTGCTGAGGTTCAAGTCTCTTGAGTGCGTAGCTCCTTGGGATTTGGATTTTCTGAGGTTACAGCATGTCCATTAATTCCAGGTTGGACATGGCTTTATACGTCAGGCACAGATCGCGTCTGAGCAGGCGGTATGCCACTGAGTAGAGCTGGAGTTTCTTTAACCGGGCAGCATATGGCATCTGTTTGAGCCCTTTGATCCTCTTGGTGAGGTACTTTTGGGGTCTTTCTAGTTGCTGCAGGTGTCTGGTAAGGTACATCCCAAAAGGGGCATTGTACTCAATTATGGGCCTGATGAGGGATGAGTAAAGAGGCACGATGACCTCCCCTGATCTAGATGTGAATCCATTCATGATTAGGTAGGCTATATAAAATGTTTTTCTAACCACTTTGGCCACGTGGTTGTCAAATGAGAGATTGCTATCAACTTGGGTCCCCGGGTCCCTAATTACTTCTTCTGTACTTAATGGATTAACACCTATGTGGTAATTTGTGGGCACTTTGTTTTTGCCAAAGGGGATGACTATACACTTTTTGGCGTTTAGCTTGAGGCAATGCCTCTGGCACCAGTTGTCTGTTTCTATGAGGCCCTTTTGGAGGATGCTTGTGTCGGCCGGAGAGCCAGTTATGGCGTCCAGTTTGCAGTCATCTGCAAACTCGGTCAGCCACAATCCTTCCGTGTTGGCCTGTACCTCCGAGAAATATATACTGAACAAGAGAGGTCCCAGGACTGAGCCTTGTGGGATGCCACTTGTAACTGGTTTGGAGTCTGACATGGCTCCAGCAATTCTAACCATGTGGGTTCTGTCCTTGAGCCAGTTTGTGACCCATCTAGTGACATAGAGGTTTATATTTAAGCTGGTGAGCTTATCTATAATGCCCGAGTGGGGTATTGTATCGAAGGCTTTTGCAAGGTCCAGGTAGGCTGTGTGGACCACCTTCCCCTCGTCAATGGCCTTGGTGACTGTTTCAAAGAAATCGACCAGGTGTAAGAGGCAGGATCTGCCCTTAACAAAGCCAAACTGGGTAGGAGCCAGTGTCTGTAGGTCCCCAATATCTTTATTTATGAGGTACATGATGATCCTTTCCATAGCTTTGCAGACCAAGCTAGCCAGGCTTATGGGGCGATAGTTTCCAGGATCTGTTGAGGCACCACCTTTGTGGAGAGGGACTACTGTTGCTGTACGCCACTCTTTAGGTACATATCCTGTAGTAAGGCTGAGACTGAACAATAGTTTTATGTTTGGGTTTAGCTCTTCTTGGAGTTCATGTAGGACGCAGCCCAGGACAACGTCTAGTCCCATTGATGCTGTGTTTTTTGCTTTGGAGAGGCCAGCTCTTACCTGAGCATCTGAGATGTCAGGGGGGCAGCACTCTGCTGGGATAGATATTTGCCCTTTTGGTTGGAGGGGGGAAGTTTGCGCTGAAACTGTCAGCTAGGATGTTGGCAATGTCTGTGGGTTCGATGTATTTTTTGTCATTTTGGACTAATTCTGAGCATATCTGGGAATTCCCACCCAGGTTCCTAACATAACTAAAGAAAGCCTTGTGATTATCCTTAGTGTCCTGTGCAATTTTTGTCTCGAAGCTGGCCTCAGACGATTTTATGAGTGCCCATAGTTTTTTGCTAATACTGATCAGAGATGCCTTCCCTTTTTGGGATTTTGCTTTATCATGTAGTAGCTTCTTCTTTCTATTGTATAGTTTGTTTATGGCTGGGGTCCACCAGACAGGACGTCTGCCTTTGGAGGATTGGGTCTTGGTTTTATTTGGAATTGCATGATCCATGCATTCCTGAAGGTGTTCATAGAATGCGTTTATAAAGGATTCTGCAGTCTGGGCCATATTTTCCACAAGCTAGGGGGCTTTGAAGGATTCCACCTCGGTTTTGAGGAGTGTGAAATTTGCTTTAGAGAAGTTTTTCACTGTGGTTTTCTGGGCAGGGGTGGGGTTGGGATGTGAATATCCAGTGAGATTAGTTTATGGTCTGATCTTACCAATGAGGGATACACTTCTGGTCTGGAGCATAGAGTCCCCATGTTGGTGATGATCAGGTCCAGTATTTTGTCCCCTCTTGTGGGAGTGGTAACAAGTTGTTCCATAGCATTTGAGTTTATAAATTCTAGGAACCTTTGGGCTAGGGTGTTGGAGCTAGAGTAATGCTCCCAGTCTATGTTTGGGTAGTTGAAGTCGCCCAATATAATGGTGTTTGGAGAGACCTTCATATTTTTCAGTGTTTTGGGAGGGTGGTCTGTAACAGGCTATAAACTGGAAGGCAGTTTTACCCACTGTTAGTTGCACATGGATAGTCTCTGATGCTTCGTGCTGTGCCACCAACCTGGAGGTGTGGGTATCTTTGATGAATATTGATACTCCCCCTCCTTTTGTGGTCCGGTTCAAGTTTTTGGGGCTGAAAAGCATGGTATGAGGTATAGCAGGTAGTGCTGGGATGCTCTCGGGAGCCTTGAACCAGGTTTCTGTTACTGCACAGATATCGATGTTCTCCATGCTAAGGAGAGTTTCGTTATTTTATGTTATAAGAAAGGTAGCCAATTAGATCACCAATGGAACATAGTCTGTCAAAATTGGTGACTCCACCTCTGCCAGTAGACCTGTCACCAGTGGAGTACCACACAGGTTTGTGCTGGGCCCCTTTAATGTTTGGCATGTATTTCTCAGAAGTCCAGGCCAGAGTAGATGGCCTTTAGCTCAGCAAGTTCACTGACAATTGCAAACTGGTAGCAATCATTGAGTCCCCCAGTGATGTCTACTTATTATGAGACGGGCTAACACAAACAAATTGTTTCTGCCAAAGCCATAGTCTAAAACTAAATGCAAAAAAGTGCAGTCTTATTCCCTTTGGCAAATCAGAATTGCCTACAAATTACAGTATTGATAGCACCCCCTGAGTTCCAACCCAGCAGTGTGAAACTTGGGAACACAGGTTGATAGCTATCTAAACTTTGACCACCAAGTTTTCATGGTGGTTAGGAAAGCCTTCCACATAACACCCCTCATGGGCAAGAGCATAGCTTCCAGGTCAAGGGATGTTATAACTCCACTGTACTCGACTCCCATGAAACTAATAATATAGTATAATGCACCCTTTTGCATGTATCTTACCAGACAACTGCAGTAGCTGGAGAGACCTCAGAGGTTTCTCACTAAGAATACACAGGGACTTCAAACCATGACCTACATGGACAGACTGAAAACCCTGTCACTTTACTCACTTTACTCTGTATCTAATAGGCTGCAGGGGGGTGACTTGTGCCTGGTCTAGAGGGCAGTCTCCAACCCTACCCTAATGGAAATGCTGCACATCCACAAGTCAAATGACACAAGAGTAACTCACTCTAGTAATCTCAACCTATCTTGTGACATTAACATAATGTGCTGGAGAGACAGATATGTCTCACTAAAACTGCCACTTCTCTGTAATAGACTTTCTATTCATTTAAAACAGAGTTTCTTACTGACCCTATTCAAATGCAACCTAGATAATTGGCTGGGATACCGCAAATTCATCCCTGGGGTGACACCCATGTCTCTCATGGACAGGAGCAGCCAGTGTTGATCACAGACCTGCTTTGTTCATAAATTCATTCTATGAACAACCCAAAAAGAACAAATGGGGATGCTTGAAGCTTGTAAAGACTCTAGGACTGCTAGCTTAGTAACCTCCTATGAACCTATGAATTATATTGAAAATGATATAACCTTCCAGCAAAAGTATTGCAAAGATTCCCATGTTGTGTCTTTCAGCTTTTCCCGGTTAGGGGTCGCCACAGCGGAACTCTGGTCTGCTAATGATTGGTAGTTGATTTTTACGTGCCGAGTTACCAGCCCTGATGCACAACCTTCAATGAAGGTACGCCTATTCACGCATGTCTCCATGCAGAAGACGCTCTAGCTGAGAATCGAACCGGACAGCGTCATACTGTGAGGTGACAACGCTACCGCAGCACCACCACCGTGGATTTGCCCATAAATGGAGGCTTAGTGTTTATCTTATATATTAATCCCCTAACATGTATGCACTTTAAACTGAAAAGATTACTTTATGCAAATAATCTGCCATATCATATGGTTGCTACTGTTTCATATGATATCTAGAAAATCCATTCCTCACCAACATCTTAACAACCATTAATTAACATTTGAAAGATTAACCCATGTTTTTTAGTACAAACCAAAGACAAATAATGCTGCTGCTGATAATAGTAATAATAATAATAATAATAATAATAATAATAATAATAATAATAATAATAATAATTTCAAAAGGAGTTAGGTCATTCATAGAATGAAAGGCTAAGCAGAGATCACCACTCAGGAGTATGTATGACCCTGAGCAGAAGGCCAGAGTGTTTAGTCTGTTAGAGTAGCTAAGGACACAGAGACCTGAGATCTTTTAGGGGAAAACTGAGGTTTCTCAATCTGGTCAATTGCTTAGTAAGGTGCATGCTAAGGAGAGCATTATATTCCATGATGGGTTAAGAAGAAATGAATAAAGTGGGACTACAAATTCTTTGGATCTTGTGGAGAATGCATTCAGATATTCAGAGAACATGTATCTTAATCTAATCACATCTTCTGGTTCTATAGTATGCGCAACTAACACTTCTTCAGTTTTCTGACCTAAACTAATGAATATTAGAACTGCAGACATTACCACCTTTTATTCTTTATTTTATTTTACTTTTACCTCAATAAATTACTTCTAGAAAAATATATATCTTATTTTAGGAGTGAAATCACTGTATTTTAGACAATGAATAGGCAACAAAATGTGATATGTTTATATTTTGTACAAATCAAAATAAATTTCCCATGAGCTTAACTTGAGGACTTGAGACTCATGGGGTTCACTTCCCATTTCTGTAGCATCCTCAGCAGTATACCAGTTAATATGTAGTTGAGATCTATTGCAAGCATGCAAGGGTTGTTAGCTTAAAGTTGACATGATCAATGTCACTTGCTGTAAACTGCAAGTGCCCTGTCTCCCATAAGCTCGATCCTAGTAAATTACATAGCCCGCTTACAGCCCCATCATAGTAAGCTGCGTATTCCTCTGAGAATCCTAACTTTAACGCAAAAATCTCCCACCATGTCCCTAACACTAACCTGAATACTCAGTCTTTAACCATCATTTTAAAACTGTGTCTTGCTCCCAAAACTTAAATTCACTAATTCTTCCCTAAACTAAACTTTTCAAGTGTTCCCTAAAACTAAATGTCCTTATTGTTCCTATCCATAAAGTGTTCTTCCACTTCTTAATCCTAAATTCATCTCCTGCTCCCTAAATTCCATGATCATGCCCTAACCATAAATTTTCCTCCTTTTCCTTAAACAAAAATTTATTGCTCTGTCTGTCACTCTAAACTTGACTTCCACTCACCAAACCTAAATTCATCAATCACTTCTTAAACCTAAATTTTCTGATTACTACTTAACCCTAATCTTCTCTTCCACTTTGTAAATCTAAATTTTCCTGTTACTTTCTAACCATAAATTCCCAGACTGCTGCTTAAAAATAATCCCAAACCCTGTTTCCTATCCCTGCCAGTTGACCCCTTAATCTAATAGGTAAAGTTCCACCCCATCCTTCTCCCCTTCCATTGCTGCCTCATGTGATATACTCAAGCTTGGCTATGGTTGCATAGCAACTAAACACTCTCTGCATGGTTGTGGGACCTTGCCTGTGCACATTGTTAGGTCTGAGTGCAAGTGGCAGTCCATATGAACTACAAAATACTTTAGTTCTCAATTATGAGACTGTTGTCTGTGATCAGCCGGAACTCTGACACTTGTTTTAGACGTACCTGGGGTCTACCACAAGTGCTTGCATGCTGTTAGCTCTTGGTTGACTTGTTCATTATCACTTGTTTTAATTAGAAAATTTCCTATCTCCCAATAACCCAATCCTAGAACGTTGCATAGCACTTCCACAACCTGACCTTTGTAAGCTAAACTCCGAGAACCCTAACTCTAAATCTAAAACTCCCACATGGTCTTTAGCCATAACCTGAATTCTCAATCCTTAACCTTATCTCTAAATTTCCCTCTCACTAGCAAAGCCTAAGCAGTTTTCATGTTTACTAATCCTAAATTTCCTGGTTGCTGTCTACACATAATCCCAAATCCTGATCCCTTCAGTTGGTCCCTACACCTAAGAGCTAAACTCCTATCACCCATTCCCCTCACAGTGCTACCACACTTATTTTACTTGAACTCAGTGATGTCTTGAAGCAGAGGTTCATTTCTCACTGCACAGCTGGAGCACCCTGTCTGAACATGTAATTACGTTTGAGCATTAGCAGCAACCAATTCAAGCTGCAAACCTCTCCAGTTCCTAACTGTAAGACTGCAGTCTGTGATTAGCCAGGACCCCAGCATTTGTTGCAGACCCCTGATGGTATTAGCTAGATTTGTAGAGGATTATATTACTCTAACTTAGTTATATCACTAATACCAACACAAACATATGATATTATGCTTTTGATCAATATTGCAAGTGTTACTGTATGGCTGGCCACTAGTTTTCTGTTTTTCACTGTCACTGTACTACTGTAAAATTTGTATGTGAGTGCATGCACGTATGTGTGTGTGTGTGTGTGTGTGTGTGTGTGTGTGTGTGTGTGTGTGTGTCTTATTACTGAATGCAGAACTTCACAGATTGAAATCTTCTGCAGTATTTAAATATCCACTCAGATTCTTCCTTAAAGAATACATGGGGAAAATATGCCCAGTAATTGCAAATAATATATCCCGCATTTTAGATATGTGAAAAACTTCAAATGTGGTAAACTCCAACTTTATTTATAAAGTTTTAATAGTGTTGGAAGCACATATTTCAATAAACCTCGAAATATTGGAAAAGTAAGATTTTACAGGGATCAGATTATGTGCATCTTGAAGGATAAGAAGATGTAACAACTGAATATTTTGGTCAGCCTGTTTCTAGGATATATATTTTGAAAGCACTTTATCAGTATTTGACCTAGAATTCAATGCAAATTCTGAGGCAATAAACAGAGAAGTCTACAGAGACATGGCAAATACTGAGAAGCTTTTGATAGAATCAGCAATAAGGTTCTTTAAAGTACAAAACAGCTATTTCTTAAAAAGATTCAACCCACTTTAAAAATAAGTACAGGAATATGATACAAGTGTATGCTTACGTGTAACTCAATTTTGGACACTGAGATGTTCTTTCCTCTCATCTCATTATTCACTCCCCAAGGTCATGCTAACCTTGATGTCAGGAAAAAATGTATGGTGGAATGTTACCCATGCTACAGAGCTGTAATTTTTATCCATAGGTTGAAACTTGTAAATAGTAACTGATTTGCAATTTCTGAGGTGGATAATGCAATTTCTGTCAAAATCATGTCAGGTTTGACCTTTTCTGTATTCCACTTGTTCATCTATTCTCACCTGGGAGTTTATATATCACTGTTGTACAAAATGTGTGTGTGTGTGTGTGTGTGTGTGTGTGTGTGTGTGTGTGCTGTGTGTGTAGTGTGTCGTGTGTGTGTGTGTGTGTGTCTGTGTGTGTGTGTGTGTGTGTGTGTGTGTGTGTGTGTGTGTGTGTGTGTGTGTGTGTGTGTGTGTGTGTGTGTGTGTGTGTGCACGCGCATGTGCATGCATACCCATTTAGCCAAGTATGGATGTGTGTATTTAGTAAATATTCATTACACTGATTTCTTTCACTTAAAATAAATTGATCTGTACATATGGAATACATTGAAACAAAGCCTGAAAAGAACAGTTTGAATAAGATATTCTGTTTCAGAGAACTTTGTAACTGACTGTTCTTCAAAAGTATTAAAACTGGTTTACTTGCAACCACTAAGGCAATAAATTTGATGGCTGCAGCTTTAGCATGGTAGAGCTTTTTCATAATATTTATTTATTTATGCATGTATGCATGTATGTATATTTTGTATGTTATTGTATTTGTTTGTTTATATATACCATTTGTTAGTCATGCAAGTACACTGGTCCAAAGACACTTTTCAGACATGACTCATGCCATTTGGCAAAACAGGATTAGAAGGAAGACAACCTACAGGTTGCATAATACACTTACCCTGGGATTCATGAAGTGTAGCGCAAGGACGGCATTAACCTTGCGCCGACCGTGCGGCATATATATGGCGCAGCAGTACCAAATGCATATTAATGAAGGTGCGCTGCCATAATGGTCATGAGTATAGGAAACATGTAGAAGTGCAGGGGGCATGTCCAAGCGCTGCACAGAGGCATAAACATGTCGGCTGCATGCGCACAACCTAAAATGCTGACTAGTACAGCCTGCCTCTAATAGTAATGACTCCTGTCAGTGTCCATGGATACTGAAATGTATGCAAAGCATACAAGACATCATTGCGAACACCACGATAAGAAGTAAACACAAAGGCACATAGCTGAATATTGAGCCCCCGTCCCTCGAACAAAGATATTTAAAATCCCGTACCCGTATTCCATTGTAGTGTCGCTAGTTATACCAAGTGGAAGCAAAACGCATCATGTTAGCATGCTGCCAATTGCCAAGCCTAGCCCAATGGTTTGGATTACCACCTGTCCTACATTGTGAGGGACAGTCCCCCTCTAGGTAGATGTATCCATACCAAAACCATAATAAATGTGAAATGTCCTGCGATAGTAGGACATAATTATGTCCCATATGTTATATAATAGTCCCATACAGTACGTATGTCCATATATAAAATACCTATATGTTACAAGAAACAGAATAAGGAAGTAAACGAAACAGAATGAGCAACTACACCACTACAACAATAAAAGCTTATATGTAGGCATAAAACTAAAGTACTATCCTTTGTAATGACTGTGGGTATGTGTTGGCCTATAAACTCAGATGTGTGCCATGAAAATGTCCCATCCAGGTCATATGAAAAGGTGGCACCCCTACCAATTGTCAGAGCATTCACCCAATATCTGCCCATTCGTGGTCCAAGTCGTCCTTGTCAGGATGGCCCATAGATGAACGGGTATTACCCGGGTCTACCAACCATGTCATGAAAGATAAGTATTTGCGAGTACCTATGTGCATGAAGTACAGCATGTGGATGATCTGAAATGTTAATGTAGACCTCACAACCATATTGGTCCCAGAGATATGTAGTGTACGCAATGTGATCTGTTGACTGTGCCATGGGTCATCAACTAGAGAAAGGATGAATGTTGTCTGTGGAATATGGTGATGGGGGGGTAACGGGTAATGTAATAATTCACCAAGGGGAGACTGGGTTGGATGCACAGTAGGTGAACTGGAGGTCTACGAGGGAGTGGTGGGTGAATCAGGAAGATAACCAAAGAACAAATATACACATCCGCAATACAATCCCACAAACATAAACATTAAAATGTGCAATACACATGTACAGAAACGTTACCGGCACATACCCACATAATAGCCTGGTCTGAACTGAGCCATCCAACCCCAACACACCTGGATACATAATTGAATACCTATCATCCCCTTCACAGCACACCACCTCCCCTTCCTGAATGTCCACCAAAACCAGACATACTCGGGCTGCTAGATAGGCGCAGCCATATCTGCACATAGTGAACCCTATCCATATCTAGTAGGCAGTCTCACACTAGGCAGTCTCAGGATTGCAAACTCCGTATCCCTTGCATGTATAACCCTAACTTACAGCCGTAAAGCAAAGAAGGTCATTGGTCCCCACAATTTTTGGGTATCCCTCATGGGATATGTATCTGTTCTAAACATTAGACTTGGTGTCACGACACGATGTCCAGTACTGTATACATCTGGACACAAGTTGTATGAGCAGTAGTTGTCCACAAGACTGCTCAGCCTACAGCCGGTCCTGCAGAACCTACGACCCGGGATTAAACACATGACTATGATGCACATCTCCCCACGTGCATAATCGGGAATATATACCTTACACATTCACATACTGGCAGTCGGATATAGGGTGCTTAAGGTGCTGCAAAGCAGACGTAAGTAGGGTTACCACCGGCCCCACCTTGCGAGGGACAGTCCTTTTTTGGGCAGTTATGTCCAGACCAAATATAATACAATTTCAAATGT
>NC_056731.1:1204614806-1204691914 GCF_019279795.1 Protopterus annectens
ACAAGATATGCCTAAGAGGAACACATGAATATGAATGATTCACCGGACAGGCCGCTGATTCCGTATAGTCAAATGCCATGCCATCATCTAATAGGCAGCCATTTCCAATACTGTATTCATGTATTCTGATGTAATAGGCATCACAAGGTGGGAGCACATTGTATGAGGTACACACAAATATGATTGTGTCACTGGACATGCCTCTGATTCTGTACAGTCGAAGGTGATGCTGTCGCCTAATGGGTGGCCATTCCCAATACTGGAGTCATGTAGTACGATGTAATAGGCATCACAAGGTAATATTGTGGTCCTCGCTCACACCCAGTGGTGCCAGTGCATTAGCAAGTGCAGGATTGAGCAGGTTTAAGTGTGTTTGGCTACCAGTATGCGAGTATTGCATTGGTTAAGCAATGTAGAGGCTAATCGAGCATAAGAGGCTGTAACCAGAGGATATCATACAGTGCAGTCATTAAACAGTATAGGAATGTATCCCATCATGTAGATGTATATGTGAGTGTTTATGTCCAGCATATAGGTACATACATATATAGAGATGTATCAGGGACATACCATGTGGCAACAAAGCATTACAAACGAATGAAGCAGAAAACACCAGCGACGCCTGTACTATGTAGTGGTGTTGCTCTATGTGATCACAAGACTCCCTCAGACAGACATGTGTCAGTCATACACGCAAATAGTTGTACATTGGATGTATACATCACTCTGTGCATGTAATGTACATTAACACAACAGTACCTGTCCAATCATTATGTGTCAACAGTCCACCTGCAATGTGCTGTGTGCAACATCATCATCATGATAAAGGTAAATGGGGTAACCATAGAGGGACCGGTACTGTTTTGTGTACAATGGGATCGTACTCCTCACATGTACCTGGACCATGTAGCAGTGATGTGCATACCAGGACCGTGCGCATGAGGGACAGTGCTGATGATAACAGTAGTATATTATGATGCATATTACAAGGGTTTCATGTGTCCAGTGAGCATGTGTGTGTAATGGACAGCTATGTATAGGGCAGATAGTGTCCTAGGAGCCGAGTGACCTTATGTGTCCATAGGTGAGGGTCAGATGTTGGGGAAGGAGTGTAAGTATGGCCGTGTAGGATAGGTAGGAGCACAGAAATGACAGCATACAGGGTTGGTACATTACACATGTGGGGGGGGTACACCCTGGATGGGGATGGGTCTTCATCATTCAAAAGCACATGGGCACAGTGGGATGGAGGTCTCCAGCCATGGGCAACTTCCACTGCACCTACACAGCTGCAAAGGAGGCAGTGCTGGGTGCTGTCCAGGAGGGGCAGCATCACCCTGTAAATGTGACACTCTGCCCTTGAACTGGCGTATCTGGCTTTGTAACCCCTTAGGGAGCCAACAACGCAACATGTCTGGGATCACACAACAGCAGATATGTACCTGTCTGGTCCCGCTCCCAAGGGGAACATGCTCCATCCTCAGTGGTGGTACCACCAGAAAGTGGTGCAGAGCCAACAGAGGTTGATGTTAATGGCTGGGCCCCAGATGTGCTAGTGCCCAGTGCCATGGTCAGCTGAAGTGGGACAGGAGGATCTGCTGGGACCTACCAACCCATTCAGCCTATGGTGTTGCATTTTAAACCCACATATGGCTTAGTGATAGACAACAGCAAACAGGATTACCTACGACAGTATGCATAGATATCACCACTAACCCAACACAACAGATGGTATACATTTGCAGAGGGAGCACAACACATGCATATATACCACATGGCAACTGTACAATGTGTAGTAGACGTGTGACCACTACTATGAACAGTTGCTCATCATTGGCTTGTCACTGGGAATCCCACACAGTGTCAGTCATACCACTGTCTCATGTGACACATGTCCATTCAGGGATGCAATGGCAGTAACACATCCCTATCATAATGTACTGTCTGCAATCTTCACACCATGCTTCTGCTGTGCACAAAAGTGTGTTCAGTGTGTAACACAGGAAACAAATAGTTGCACACACTGACCTGTTCACAGATGGCCCTACAGATGGGATTCCCTCATGAACAGAGTACTGTCATGTCTGTATTTTAACATGCAGAATAGTCATTACCACACACATGTTAAAACAGGCAGTATTCTCATTGCAGCATAGCTGCACATATATGATGTAGTTGTGTGGCACATCACCCTCCTGTCATTAGGCTATTTCCCACTGTGGAAAATCATTGAGGTACATCCATATATCATCTGCAATGCTGTGTCAGAACACCACATCCAGGTACCACTCAAAATGACTGTTGTGGCCAGATAATAACATGTTTCTCTAGATAGTGTACTGTGTTTATCATGTGGATGGCTATGGGAACACCATCACAGCTGTACCACATGCAGTCAGCTAGAGGAGGACTGCAATAGGTGCAAAGGCCATCACATGACCATTTTCATCTGTTACAATACGCATGCTGCTGCTGTTCAGGTGTACACCTTCACATCCAACAGAGAGTTTGTGTGCGGGACAGGCAATGTACACCAGGGAAGGGCTTGGATTCTTAACCATAAGCATCATCTGCCACATGCTGAATAGTACAGGGGAAAACCCCTGACTACTCATTACTATTACATGTGCATGATGTTACTACATGTGCCACAGAGGTGACATGTTGCAGTGCTGTAAGAACATGTGCGTAGGTGAGTGAGTGCCATCTGCAACAGATATAGTAGACATACATTAGGTGTGTCACACATGTCAGTCCATGTGATCGGATGCCATTGTTACCACAACCACACTCTAATGGACATGCATTGACACCTTTGCCAGGGAGGCAAATACACAATGTAACTACTTAGTTTGCCACACCGCAGTAATGCACAGGACCACATGCACCACAGGAGATATCTGAAGGTTCTATGAACTAGGGCATGTGAAAGTGCTTGACAACTGTTGGTATGCCAACGTGGTTTATACTGGGAGTGGCTGTGGTTGGGAGCATCACAACCCACATGCAGACACAGGGTGCCAGTACTGTCATGCAGGTATGCATTCGTCCATGGGTGTGTAGTGTTTGGCTGTCCAAGATGGCTGTACAAGGCTGGGTGAGGGGTAATCCTTGCCATCGCATCACCCAGCAATGGTGTGCAGTGCAGGGGTGTAGTGTCTGCAATGTCCCACACAGATGGGTACTGCATTATCTGGCCTGACATCCTGATTACCAATGTGTAGGGCCATAGCTTTGCAATGCATGTCATGTCTGTGTTTGATAGTCCTTCACATGGACATTGCCTGGGATGTGCATGTCCCACAATACTGTACAGTGACATGTACAGGTGTACCTGGTTTGGCAGACCCATGTAGTGTACACAGCCTGTTATACCCCGATATGCCAATACTGGCATGGTGTGGTGAAACCTGCTTATAGTGAGCAGGTTGGCCGTACACCTACATGGATAGAATGGACAGGTATTCCGTGGTGTCAGTGGCATGGGTCCATACAGGGCACATGTGTACAGCATTGTCTGGCCTTAGTGGATCACATATGATGGCACCACATATGTTGCAGCCTTTCAGTGTGGACCATAGTGAAGGCACAATGTCCGCATATATGTGACTATTGTACCACTGTACAGGGTGCCGTGTCCTCTGCAGGCCACTGCAGTCACACAATGCCTACTATCTGTTCTCAATGTGGATCTTACTAGCAACATAATGGCATATCCTAGGCAAGGTTGTATGTGCATGGCACATGGGTGCAGGACATATACCGGGTACGAGTAGGGCTGCATACTTAGTTCAACAACCCTTTTGCCAGATGTAAGAGTATGGCTTGCCAACACAGTACTGTGGCTGACTGACAACTGTACTCCTTGTGAGGTGGCCAATGTGTCATAAGAAGGATACTATATAGGAAAACTACAAAACCCACTCCCAAACATGTCCAAAGGTAAGACAATCAAGGCCACCTCTACACAGGCTCTGACGAACAAACACACACGTGCCATGTCCTGTATACAAACCCCTACTGTATCACACTGCAACACGCGTTTAGGGCATGCGGCACACGCTACGGCGAATACTACAAAACACTGTACTTGTCTCATGCAGGCAGACACACACACACACACACACACAGTTGGCATGTCTGGTATTAGAACACCGACCTAACTACTTTACTACAGTACAGCATTACACAGTTACAGAATGCATTACCGAGATTACTGGAACACAGCAATCTCAGAGGTGTATTTGTAGATGGGTGACATTATCAGCCTTGATAACGGTGGGTATAAGAAATGTATGGAGTGTGAGCAGTATAAAAGTATTCCTCAGTCCTCAGGCAAATGGGAACACACACACACGGAATGTGTGGGACTAGAACACTGACCTAACTACTTTATTACACTACAGCATTATGCAGTTACAGAATGCACTACTGAAATTAGTGGGGCACAGCACTCCCAGAGGTGTATTTGTAGATGGGTGACATCATCGGCCTTACTAACAGTGGATATAAGAAATGTATGGAGTTTGAGCAGTATAAAAGTATTACTCAGTCCTTAGGCAAATGGACACACACACAGCAAGTGTGGGACTAGAGCTCTGACCTAACTACTTTATTACACTACAGCATTACGCAGTTACAGAATGTGCTACCAAGATTACTGGGACACAGCACTCCCAGAGGTGTATTTGTAGATGGGTGACATCATCGGCCTTAATAACGGTGGATATAAGAAATGTATGGAGTTTGAGCAGTATAAAAGTATTACACAGTCCTCAGGCAAATGGACACACACACAGCAAGTGTGGGACTATAACACTGACCTAACTACTTTATTACACTACAGCATTACACAGTTACAGAATGTGCTATCAAGATTACTGGGACACAGTACTCCCAGAGGTGTATTTGTAGATGGGTGACATTATCGACCTTGCTAAAGGTGGGTATAAGAAATGTATAGAGTGTGAGCAAAATAAAAGCATTACTCAGTCCTCAGGCAAATGGACACACACACACACACACACACACACACACACACACAGCAAGTGTGGGACTAGAACACCAACCTAACTACTTTATTATACTACAGCATTATGCAGTTACAGAATGTGCTACCAAGATTACTAGGACACAGCACTCCCAGAGGTGTATTTGTAGATGGGTGACATCATTGGCCTTGCTAAAGGTGGGTATAAGAAATGTATAGAGTGTGAGCAAAATAAAATTATTACTCAGTCCTCAGGCAAATGGACACACACACACACACACACACAGCAAGTGTGGGACTGGAACATTGCCCTAACTACTTCATTACACTACAGCATTACGCAGTTACAGAATGTGCTACCGAAATTACTGGGACACAGCCCACCCAGAGGTGTATTTGTAGATGGGTGACATCATCGGCCTTGCTAATGGTGGGTATAAGAAACGTATGGAGTGTGAGCAGTTTAAAAGCAATTTAGAGTCCACTGGCAAACGGGGACAGACACACACACACACACACACACACACACACACACACACACACACACACACACACACACAGACGAGCACCAGTGGCGGGTATGGAACACATGCCTATTTACAGATTACTATTACAATACTACATACTTATGAATCGCACCACACAGACTACATATGTCAAGGCTGTCATTATGACCATCTGGGAATGCGGACATCAACAGGGATGCTGGCAGTTAAGATGTACATACCTGTGAACCTGTGTGTTTAAAGTAGGAATCCATCCTGACCTGGAGTATGCCCATCTGTGGAATGGATGACTACTACCACTATACAGGGTTATAATGGCCATGGCCATACACAGAGGCACATAACCAACACAAGGTGTCACTGGACATGCTCACACACTTAGTAGCACAGGGCTGGTCAGAATGCACTACTATGTGTCCATCTACATAAGGATATACTGGGCATGCTCATACTCCTAGTAGCACAGGGCTGACTGGGATGCACTCTGATGCTAAACACGGAGGGCCACAGTAGCCATGCTATTACAGGTATATGTAAAGAACACATTGTAATGGGCTCTGGTGTTAGTAGTTGTCATTGTTAGTGGGAACGCTGCTCTACATATATTTGACACCGATCATTTACACAACATCAGCTGTCATTCTGGGATGACATGGCTGACAGTAGGCAGGCCTTTGTCACATATCACATGCATCCATGATACAAGGGAGTGTGGATATTACCCAAGATGTATCCGCCCACACAGTGCCATTCCAAGGCAAATGTCCTAAACACAGGTTAACTCCCTTACACCTACAGGACAACTGCATTGCTTTCTTATGATAACCAGTGCTAAATGTGTAGTGTCCATATTCACAGCTGGTCACTGTAGATCCAACAATGGGGACTACTGACATATGTGCAGTGAGGAACACCTGGCTGCTGTCTCTGTAGTGCACAATAGCACTGCCACCATATACCTCAGAACCTAGCACTACCACCATATACCTCAGAACCAGACATGTGGGCCATAACACAGGTACGGACCGCTCCAGGTGGTGTACCCACATACATAAAGGCCACTCACATGTACTGACCGGTCCCCCTATGAAAGGCATCACAGATGAGCCATGTGCAGGACACAGTGTCACATGCTGCCTTCTGGGATGTAAACTGCAGACACCACCATGCCCTTGGACCACAAACACACAAACATACATGTTGTATGACATAGAAGAGTACACTACCATGTGACCCTTGACCTGTGTACTGTACTAAGCTCTACATCAACTGTAGAGAGTAAACATGTACTGACACAGTTGCATCATGTGTTATGCAATGCAATGATACCACTGTCTGTGACCAAGTCAGCTGTACACATACCAGGGGCCCTCGGTACTTTCCACCATTAGCAGATGACTGTTGCTGTACACCAGTACACACCCTCATGTATGGATATGACATACATGTACCTGCCCTGGGTATGTACATGCCACACACACAACATACCTGTAAACAGCATAGCTGTTGTAGTCCTTTGTGGAAACAGGTGGCTACAGCCATTACACACATGCACATGGAATTTAGGTCCATGGCTGCTGAAACAGTACATAAGGTGTGATATCAATGTTGACAAAGGTAACATCCCCTCTGTACTGGTCACCCATCATATCATACAACAGTCCATGTGTCATGTATGTTCTTACACATATCCACCAATTGCAATGCCTACAAACATGACCAGATATCAGGATTGTAGAACCTACACACCTGTACACGTAGTGTTGTGCATTCAGAAAACATGCATGTGCAGTTGCTGATGTATGCAGGTGGCATGTATCCTAGTACATCATGCAGCTACAATGCAGCCTCAACATTGCCAGCTGTATATGGTGATATGCTGAATGTACAGAAAGATGTACCACAGGTATGGACAGATTTGTTGAAATAACTAAGTGGCGGGGCATCTTTTCGGATGGATGTTTGCTGTGGACAGCTCACAGATGTGTCACAATAAGTCCTACAATATCCTGTGTAACCAGAAAGCAATGATTTCATTAATTGAAGGACATAACACACAACTTAGACAGCAGTCAGGGTGACAGCGAAGGTAAATCACTTGACATCTGTTAATAGATATGATGTCCCTAGTGCATACATATATCAGCACTGTTGCCACAGGAAGCGTCAGTACAGTTTGTAATGCATGCAATACTGCTGTACATCTGTTATACATAACATGAGCTAGGCAGGTCTGAGATTCACAGTACTGGCATGTGTGGTTGTGTGTGTGTCCATATATGTCACGTATTGTGGGGAATACATCTCAATTGTTACTCACTCTCCTGTACACTAGTGTACACATCTGTACAGAATGTAATGTAGAAAGCAGGACATAGGCAGGGGTGTGTATCTCACACATGTGAGGTATCTGTATGTGCAGGACATAGGTGTATTAATTACTGAATGCCACAGTGTGTATATGTACGGCTGACTGGTCCCTGGGGTGAGGATGTATGTTAACATACTGAACTGATAAGACCAGTCCCACCATCCAGGTGATGCATTCTACTATCCATGTTGATGTCCCCAATCTTAGGCCGTACTGACTACCTGTACATGTGTATTCTCTGTGGCGTGTCATGCAGGTGCACAGTACTGTAATGATGATTTGTACATAGGCAGGGGTCCTCATCCCACCAGTAGCAACTGTGTGCGAGTGTATGTTACTGTGTTGGTGAAGCCGTGAGTGCATGTGTGTGTTACTGTGTCACTTAATACATGTGTGTCAATACCTGAGCATGTGGGTGCAGTTGTGTGTTGGCATACTGTCATGGGAACATGTATTACTGATTCCCAATGAGGCATCACACTTCCCACTGGCCTCTACCCTTGTAATCAGCTAGACCACTCTCTTACCTCACCACTCCATGTAACTGTAGCTATGATGTCACCCTTTATGGATGTCACGTGTGTGGCCACAGCAGCTTAATACACAGCTATCATACTCTTGGAACAGTAGATGTGTTTGTAACGTGGGACATTCTCACTGGTATGTGGCAGCTACACAGTGCATGCTGGTATATTCATACATACCTGTGGGTAGTCCACATTGACATATGGGACACTAACTGCAAACACTGACATCCACCAGCACGTACAATTAGACCTGAAGAAGGGCAGCAGAACATCATGACCAACATGCAATTACTGTTGTTACACAAGACACATGCTGTTAACAGTACTGTACACCTGTACTACATGGTATATCTGCTGCCTGTCAACAGTCCTCAACATTTGTAAACTACACGTATCACCCTAGTCTGTTCACCCTGTGCATCAGACCATATGAGCATGTCCCTACACCAATGGTGTGGATGTCAGGGGTGCGGCACAGGCATCATCATATGCACAGGGTGTTAATATTTTCCAGAAGCCTAGGCTGCACCATTGGATGACATCATGTGTGTGGGTTTGGGCCTTTTATCTAATTGGGCGTGTGTTGATGTTATGCATGTGTGTGTTGTGGTGTGTGTGTGTATGTATACACACAGTTCTCCCATGTGTCTGGCCTACACAGGGGTATTATTGACCACTGCAGATGGTACAGGCAAGGTTTCACAGTTGACGGTGTCCAGCCACGGACATGTGACCTGTGCCTGCCAGGCGTTGTACGGGCACTACCACACAGAGGTGCAGATTGGGTACTGTCTGATGTCACTTATCCATTGGAACCATGGCCTTGTTGGGACCATCCCGGGCCACGTGCACGTGGCCTACTGCATCATGGTGTGGACAGCACAGCACCAGATGCACTGCTGCTGCTACTGCCACTATGGGAGAGGGCATGTGAGGTAGCTTGTACACGTAGACCTGGCACAGGTGATGTAGCAGGCCTACGTTCATGTGCCCGATGCCTCACTCCTACCAGATGTTCCAACACAGACAGTTCATGCTCGTGGATTGTCATGCCACAGTCAAGGACTCCAACCATGTCACCCAACTGTCTACCCAAAGCATTAGCAATCTGCTGTTGAGCATTTACCATTGCCTGGATGCTGTTGTTTAATGAACGGACAGCAGCCCTCTGTAGCCTCTGATCTTCTCTGTTGCACCATTCAGCACATGCCTGTGCCTCTATTACAGCCTGAAACATGCACCTGGTGACACCAGCTGCCACACTCTGTCATACAGGAGCATGTTGGCCAGCGGTCCTCCTACAAGCAGCACTGGCCACGTGCCTGTGTGGGCCACCACCAGTAGTTTGGTTGACACCATGGTGTGCAGGCACACCTTCCATAGCCCCCACATTTTCCTGTTCCAAGTTACCACGTGACAACTGTCCTTCCTCTATGCCACTGGTGATGAGGTATGTGCAGGTATGGGATCTGTGTGTGAGGATGAGGTGGCTATAGATGGAATGGCAACCGATGGCACAGTTTCAGCCCCTGACAACTCTGCCTGTGTCCCAATCATACGTTCATCATCACTGCTAGAGTCTGTGGGGACACTAACATCAGATGTACCGTAGGAGGGCACTGCACCTACATCTCCTGTGAGGACAGACAAGAACTGTACATTACAATCTATACAACAGACACACACATGTGATATGACAGAAAGCATGCAACATGCATGTGATACAGAAGATGGCTTGCAGCGTAGACAAAAATAGTGGTAGTTATCATAAATCCCTGGGTTGCACACAACAGCATGCATGTGTCTTAGCAGATGGCATGCAAATTACACAATCATAGTAGTAGTTAGCATACATCCCTGTGTTACACCATGTGGACCAGCACAGGTTAACAGTACACCTGCCTGATGTGTGGCATATGACCTTAATAATCACATGTAGTATGACGTGATCTGCTAATGTGTGCAATGACATGCATACATGTTTAACACAATGGTGTCCTGTTAAATATACAGTGGGGCAATGGTGTACCAATTCAGTGTTGTCTGTCCGCCCTACAGATATACTGCAAATTTAGCTGATGTGCATGGCCATTGCAGGGAATCATGAGGCATCTCTAGTGCTATACAGTGTGAGTTACAGACAGGGTTCATAGCCATGACTGTGTTCAGATACAATAAATATATACTGTGGAATCTGACCCACATCACTGAGGTGTATGCACACTAAACCATGATGTGGAAGTTGTGACACAGGTCACTGATAGGTGTACAGATGACACCCCTTCACTTCTGCAACCATATTGCTGCAGCCCAGCAACTATGGCCAGACATGGCGAACACGTCGGTACATCATGTCCCACATGACATCTGTGTACCACGCACAAGGAGCTAGTATGGCATTTATGTCCAACACCAGCAACGGGAATGTACTTTATCTGCGGCCTGATGTGGATACTGTAGAGGTGACTGCTGTCATGTTGCAGCACCCTCAAGATGTTCAACACATCTTATGTGGTGGATTGATGTTACGCCTACACAAGATGTGCCCAGGCCTGTAGGATGTCTAGTGTTCCACATCTACATTATGACCATTATACAAAGGCCATGGTTGAAACATGTGTAGCTATTGTACAACAGGGTGTACACACAAGCACAACACATCTACTTTGTGTGTTGCTCCATGTCTCTGACCATCCTCCATGGCCATGTGTGTACATGTGTTGTCCAAATTATTGTGACAGGCATCTATTTCACATGTTTGTGTTGTCCCATCTGACATATATGCTCCACTGACAACAGGGTTATGCAGATAAAGGATGGTATGTGGGATATGTTTTCAAGTTAGGTAGGCAGTGTAGCAGCCAGGCCAATAGATGTCATGGACATGTCAAGATAGCACATCACATTGTGTGACATTCATAGGAGGGCTATGATCCACACCGGTGAAACCTGTGCACTGGCCATATTCCAGCCCACTGTGTAGTACTGTTTGTATTCACCACATGTGTAGATCAGATCTGTTGTACGTCCCAAAAGTGAACAGCACCTCCACCATTGTATGCACAGCTGTCAACACATCTGGCAATAAAGTTTGTGAGGATTCATGTCGGTGAGATGATTCACATAATTTGCAAGTGTTGCACATGGGTAGTCATTGTGATGCATTGCAGGTCCGACCTGTATATTGTGACAGGACCACACATTATGTGTACATGTTGTAAATGGCCACATGACAGATAGATTTGTGCATTACAGTTCCTGATAAATAATAACACTCTCACCTGCAATGGGCTGCTGTTGCAGTGGAACACCAGAGGTACCTAAATAGGCGTAACACAGCAGTATGAGCATAACCCACCCCTGCATAAAGGTTACAAGATGCAATGTGCATAACACATACACCAGTACATTAGACTATACTATGGTGTATGCACATGTGTGCATACACAGCATAGCATACTATAGTATGCGGCATGTGTGTATACATGCCTTGCATATGGTGTTACATTACATATTGTACAGTGACACATGCAACTATATGGAATATAGTAGTTATAGGTGCAGTACTGACTTATCAGGCAACTCCAGGCTCAGTGGTTGAGAGACACCCACTTCCACAATATCGGCTAAGGCTTGTGGATGTGGTTCTGCAGGTGTCCCCAGATTGGCCAGTAGCTCCTCGGAACATGTGAGTGGGGGCTGGGTTGGTGGTCCACCACCTGTTGCACCTTGTTCCCTGGCGATTGCATTTGCACGCTGTTTCGCTCTCATCTAATGAAGTCTGTACAGTGTCTGCACACCTGCTGGTATGTGCGGTTGTGGCCAGCCACATCATATACCCTCCTGCGAAGTTCCATCCACAGGTCATCCCACTGCTGTGCATCCTGTGGCACATGACTGAACAGGATATCATGATTGTCGAGTAGGTATGGGATGAGGGCCTCATTCTCCAAGCGTGTAAAAGGGAGGAGCCTTGCACGCGGCATACCTGGAAAACATAATGATGGAGACAGGTCACAGTAACTCACAGAGACATACAGAGCTACAGCTGAACATACATGTGTATCGCATTAATTAAGAGTGGATATTATCACCATATATGTGTGTGTGTCACCTGATTACATTGCTCATACTCCATGTGGTTGCTGTCTTCAGGTGGGTATGTCTGTTTGCCTGTACTAGTGTTCCTACCTATCAGTACATGGCTGGATGTGTCCACATTAATGCAGTTGACCTTGATGCAGTGTATATGTCACATATAAGGACTTACACTGCCTTAACAGACATGACCTGTGACCCTGCAGACATGCTCACATAAGGTTTTACATGTATGTGTTCTGCCATATACATCTACATGGCACTGTACAGTGATCAAATATCCTGCCATGTAGCACCTGTGTTGCACATGTGACACACATGGGACACTGGCTAGCCTGTTGTTATTTGGAGGGATGGATATCAACTACAGCATGTACAGTCAAAGTCAACTAGTGGGCTATATGCCATGGGCCATGTATGAATCTAGGATGAAAGGTTACCTGGCAGTAGCTGACAGGCGAGTCTGTGGGGCCAGGTGGAGCAGTGCCACATTACTGATCCACAGGGTTAATTATACATATACCATGCGTTATCATGCGGTCATCACATCATGTCTGGGAGGGGAGGGATGTGAAGCTTTGATGGACAGGAATGCATAGTATGGTAGGACTATGTCAAGTGTATGGGACAAGGATCTGTCCAGCATGTGGTAGGTGGATGTCCATGAAGTATGTTTTCGAGATCATGATGAGTATGTGTAGCATGTCCAACATCACTGGGTTGGACATGAATTTATTCAGGGTATGCATCATGCTACATAGTGGACATGGGGAATGGGAAGGCTGGTGTAGGCCATCTGCAAATGGCCAATACCCCTTAAAGGAAATATGTGATCTGATATGGGTCACGTGAGTGTTCTGTATGGCTGGACAATGATCTCTATATTCATGAATGGCACCCTATCATTATTAGGGTTGCCATATATGACTACCTGACAGGTGTGATTATGTAGCTATCACAGGAAAGACAACTGCCCAGCTGCATCCCTCACACACAAGTGTCCATTATGTTGACCACTGCCTAGGTGGTAGTTCATGGGTACAGGGTTATTAACATAGGGGTGACAATGCGAGTCGGCTATTGCTCCTAGGTCATAGTCATTCACATACTTCAATAGGCAGATGCCTTCTGTTTGTCTGTGAGGTATGGACTACAATGAGGGGGAATACAATTCATTAACCCTGACATACTGTAGCTGCCACTGGTGTGATGATCACGTATTATTCAGACACCTTCTGTAGTGTTGGTTCTGCCAGCAGTCCTGTTGCAAAACACTCCTGTGACATAGGAATGTACATCTAGTATACCAAGTGTAGGTGGTACACAGTAAGGGTGATGATGTCCTATGACCTGGCAAGGTTATGATATGTAGTGTGACATCAACCATACTGTCATCTACATCTGTACTGCTGACATTACTTAATTGATCAAGGTTCATGGCCTTCCAGACTAGTCTCAGCAGGGTAGTAGTAAAGTACTTCCCATTATCAGTTGTGTCTCTCCATTTGTGGGTTGTGATACCTGTTGGTGTGCACCATTCAGTGTGAACACAACCAGACATGGAGCTATGTTTTACATGATGTGTAAGTGAAGAGCATCTTGTTTTGCCATATGTGTATGATACAACCTGTGATGTGGGCAGGTCCCATGCAGACTGAGTGCAGCTTGCACCTGTATAGTTGTGGGTACAGGGGCCCTGTGGTGTACAAAGATATATGCTTGTGTACCTGTTGGGGGGAGGGGGCCATGTGTTTATATGATCCAAGATCCTATCTGGAGTGCTTATTCCTGCTAAGCACTTGTTCAGGACATGTAAGCACTACATAAGCTAATAATTACTATAGCACTCAATCTTCCTCATTACCTACAGGTAAGGGTGAACAGGTTTTGTACATACTTTTCTCACTTGCATAGAGTAATGTAGCTCTTTTACTCACTTATCTAGGTGAATGCAGTTCTATACTCAGGCATGTGCAAGAGTCAACTGCCAGTGTTCTCACCTGTCTATCTGATGAATCAGGACATCTTGAGGCAATGTACACATTGCCTAAAGTACAAAGACAAGCCTCTCCGCCTACCACCCTACACTACAACCTGTGAGAGATGCACTCATCTAGCCAAACTGAAGGTAAAGGTCTCTCCAACCAAGCCTGACCCTGACTGTCATGTGGAGAAGGTACACATTTGCACAACACCACACTCATCACATAAGTCTCACTGAATCTACCCCACCATTAACTGGGAAAACTACTTGTGTGCCAACACATTAGCTCAATGGTTTCTGGAATTCATAAACACCAATCCCCTGACTCAACATATCCACACACCCCCACCAGGGGCAACAATATCCTAGACCTAGTCATTACCAACATGAGTGACTGTTGCTCCACACGTGAAGCCAAATCCTCGTTGGTCCGATCAGACCATGTGTTGAACAACGTTGATATCCTCATCCCGCACCTACCCCCATTAAGGGAACGACAGTATAATATGTCTACAAGGCCAACTACATGCTTCCTAAGACAGACGTGGCGGACGTCATGACACCCATGCAGATGGACAGTACTGTTACAACTGCTGAATCCTCCACAAATGCACTCTATACGCACTTACAGGAGTGCATGGCTTGTGCTATCCCAAACAGAACCAGGACACTATACTCCTAAATAACTAAACCAATCTGGTGATCCCCTGCCATAAACATATTGTACTACAGGAGGAAGACACTGTTGCAAATGAAAGTACAATACCATGCATGGAGGAGATCCCTGGCCAGCCTCAGGAAGAAGGTGAGATCCCTTATAAGATCCTCCAAAGCTAGCTTCAAAAACTATAATGCAACTAATACCAACAACAATCACAAAGCATTCTATAGCTATGTCACATATCTCGATGTCAGCAACCAGATCTGCTCTGAGTTACAGCACAAAGGCACAAACATTACAGACACAATTGATATTGGCAACATCCTGGCAGATCCCTCTCAAAGCTGCACACTCTAAAGGCAATATCACAGCATCCATGGGACCGGACAATATCCCAGGCTGCATTTTACATGAAATTCAGATTGTACTGTCTCCCCACTTATGCATCATGTTCAATAATAGCCTCACATCGGGCATAGTGTCCCCTGAATGGCACACAGCAACAGTTATCCCACTACACAAAGGTGGCACCACAATGGACCATAGGACCTATTTCCCTATAGGCCTCACTAGCCTGGTCGGCAAGGCTATGGTGTACATCATGGATCACTGTCACAGAGACATCGGGTACCTCCAAACCTTTGACCCCTTCCTGTTTGTCATTGTTAAGGGTGGACTGTCAAAGGAAAAAATATACTTTAAAAATGATCAAAACACGGTAGGTTCAGGTTAAGGCACTTTAATTTTGCAGCAAGGAGACAAAAACATGCTATTACAGAGTTTCTCTAACTAGAAAAAGGAAATACTTTCATTTTTATACATTCTCTAACTAGACATGGCCTACCAAGCTGATGTAACAGATTACCACCTTTCTCATCATCATCTGTTGACCATCATTCCCATGAATTTCTGCTGATTTATCAATTTTTTGTGAAACTTCCTGAGGAAAACAACATGGCCTTGATTACTACCAGTTAGATACATGTTATGTTACCATTCAAGGTACTATGGCTAATTCAAGCACAATGCTAACAGTTCATTTCTCTAATAATCCTTTGTCTACTTTATCTCTAAGCTTCTGCAGCTGCACATGTTCTCATGCTTTGAACAGAGCTGATTGTTTAAAATCATTACATTTACAGAATATAGTATTGTTCATTCATTCATTCATTCCTGACCTAGCAGATAACCACCTGCTTCTCAAGTACATTTCCAAAAGGCATAAACATGAATATTGCTGTGCTAGCAGTTACTCGGTCAGAGGGCATTTTGCAAGTTTCAGAAAGCATACTGCAGTTTTCAAAAAGCATCTTTTCCAGTCTCATATGAAACTCAATTTATATATAACATAGTGCATGAAAAATAGAATGAAAAGCGTATTAATTCATTTGATTATTAATTGGCATTAAGCATACACACATTAATACATATTTTTCTAACATTTCCCTCCTATTAATACTTTTTAATTCTATTTTCAGAAAAGAATAAACAGTTTGCTTCTTTTCCTAACCTCTTCCAACCAGGATTTGCAGTTAAGAAAGTCATTCAGTTTAAACTTTTATGAAAGTGTTTCGCATTCTAGCAGCTCTTCAAATTCAGTACTTTGATACATAGTCTCAGATACTGATATATCTATGAATGCTTTGATTAATTTCTTCATACAGGGGATTCCACAACAAACACAAACTCCTATTAGGAGTAATCCTACCCCAATGGCAATCAATATGTTCATTAGGATGGAACCCCACCCCCCCAAATACATTCTGGAAAAAGTCTGTCAGAGGGTTTGGGCCTGGTTTGGTCATGGCCGACACTTGCTGAATCACCTCGAGATGATCGTTAATCTCATGCTGATGATCAGGAATAAACGTACAGCATTCTTCTTTGATTAAAGCACAAGTCCCACCCCTCGCCGCTAGGGTGAAGTCAAGAGCCATTCGATTTTGGAGTACTACAGTTCTCATGGCATTCAGTTCATCAGTTATCAGTTCAAGAGCAGAAAAAGTCGCATTACTCATTACTTCGAGAAGTTTTGACAGTTTTCGCAGTTCCCATATCGATTTAACTGCACCATATGCAGGTAATATACCTGCCCAGGATATGACAGCATCACTCAAGTCCATGTGCGCAAGTTTGGTTCCCACATTACGATGGTCTTTCCAGCCTGCTTCGATCTGTCCCACTGGATTCTCTGGTTTCTTAACAGTCTTTTTGGTCACATCTTGGGTATTTCGAATATTTCCCTGAGGCAAAACTGCAGTATGTCGGATGGCCGGGACCAGGTACCTCAAAAAACAGCTGCCAGACCAATTCTCAAGTAACCATTTATATGCTTTTCTACCACACACAAAATAACAGTCCTCTACATTAGTTGTTACTTTGTTACGAAATGACTGCCCTGCATGAAATATTTTCCTATCTATTACAGATAACTGTTTGAAAAGTACAGGATTACGTTGTACCTGATCAAGAGTCTTATGCATAGATTTTAAAAATGAGTCATAATCTGTACTACAAGATCCACCTAATTCATTTGTTTTTTTATAACATTTATACTGTATGGTGACATTACACTTACTCCATCCCACTTGGATGGTATCATTTTTGTAAAAAACATACAATTCCTTTTTGTGTTACAGGCAAATACAGTGCTACCTTATAATGTGCTTTAATAGCAACTGTGTCAAAAAACAGATTTTCCCAGGTCTCATTGACCCCTAGGGGGATAGCAGCCATCAATAAACCCCCCGTATGCTGTTGGTATGGCCGTGCAGACCCAGCAGTTTGAAACATTAAAAGTCTCAGCATACACACGTGTAATTGCCTGATAAGTGTTAAAGTTCGGATGTCAGTCTATGTTTGGTTCATTACGTTTAATCAGTTCAACTTTCATGGCAGGAAAAAGGAGTGGCCACAACAAAAAGAACAGTGTGATTAGCATAGTTATTAAAATGATCATACAAGTTTTCTGAGGTTGCTCAATGTCTCTATTCACTCTGTATCTAGCCATTATGTTCTCGTTGTACAACAGTAACAAAGCTTTTGTCCAATTCAAAGTTTTTAACCAGTTTACAGTGCGTCAAATGAATCCAGGAAGCTCGCTCCGCGATCTTGACTGCAGTGGGTGTCGACAGTAGTATCTGGTACGGTCCTTCCCACTTCAGAGAACTCCAGTTCTTTCGCTTCACAATCTTCACCCAGACCCAGGTCCCTGGGGCTACTGGTACTTCCGATTTCGGTTGCTCTTTATCTGAAACCTGAATTTAACTGCAAAAGTTTGTTATTCAAAAATCGTCTCATATACCCTGCAAGTGAACTGCCAGCCTCTTGCTCTGCAGACATGAGAGGTTTCCACTGAGGTGTATAATATGCCCTCCCAAACAAAGTTTCAAAAGGAGTTAATCCCTTTGCATTTGGAACAGTTCTCATGCTCAACAGTGCTAAAGGCAAACAGTGCACCCAGTTCTTTTGTGTCTCACTCATCAACTTCCTAAGCTTACTCTTCAACACCCCATTATGGCTCTCTACTAACCCTGCAGATTGGGGGTGGTAAGCGCAGTGATTTTTTAACGATATTCCAAAATAACGACTAAGTTGCTGTACTGTTTGGTTCACAAAATGTGTACCATTATCACTATAAATCTTTTCCGGTATACCAAATCTGGGTATAATTTCTTTAACAAGGACCTTTGCAACAGTAGCTGCATCTGGATTTTTAGTTGGAAAAGCTTCCACCCATTTGGAAAACATATCTATAATGATAAGGCGATACTTTTTATTCTCGCATTTATTCAGTTCTATGAAATCCATACAAATAGTATGAAACGGATATGGTGGAGTAGGGAAACTCCCTTGCTTAGGCTTCAATGCCCCTTGTGCATGATGCTTGTTACAAACATGGCATGCTGCACAAAAATGTTTTGTGTAATTTGTAAATCCATAGGTTATAAACACTTGATTCACTAACTGTACCATCCCCCCTGTTGAGACATGGCTCTGCCCATGGCTCAACAAAGCTGCATATCTAAACAAGTTAGATGGCAAAATTGGTTTCTTTTCCTTGGAGATGTACAGTCCCTTTTCAAGGATTGCTCCTCGTTTCATCCACTTCTGTTTTTTCTACATTTGTAGTAAGTGCCTGCATTGTTTTTAACATTTCTAAATCTAAAATCTCAGAGGTTTGTAATTCCTCACTCAAAAGAAAAGCTTCTGAGGCTGAAGCTGCCTGTTTTGCAGCTGTATCAGCCCACACATTACCTTTTGAAATCCTATCCTGTTGCTTAGTATGAGTTACGCATTTGCAAATAGATACTTTTTGAGGTAACTGAATAGAGTCTAATAAATCTAAAATTAATCGCGCATGATTAATTGGTTTACCAGTAGATGTTATCATTCCTCTATTTTTCCACTGCTGCGCAAAAACATGTACAGTAGAAAAAGCATACTGACTGTCAGTATAAATATTCATTTTCTTACCTTTTGCTAAGGTACATGCCCTTGTCAAGGCAATCAATTCTGCTGCTTGTGCAGATAAATGGTGTGGTAAAGATTTTGCTTCTAAAGTTTCAGTATCAGAAATGACTGCATACCCCACTAGGATCTGTCCTGTAGGACCCCTCCTGCACGAGCCGTCCACATAGTATGTCACCTCGGCATCATCCAAGGGAACACCTGTAAGGTCTTGTCTAGGTAATGTCTTTTGCTCAATCTCCTGCAGGCAGCAGTGCGGTTTGCCATCTGCAGGGTTTGGGAGCAAGGTTGACGGATTCAAAGTTGTGCATCGTTCAATTGTCATATGAGGTTGGCTCAACAGTATAGTCATACAGGAAAGATGTCTAGCAGGAGAAAGATATGCTACTTTTTCTTGCAGTAAAATAACTGCGACTGCATGAGGCACTCTCAATGTGAGAGTGTGGAATAACACTACTGAGGCCGAAGCCTGCACTGCCATTGCAGCTGCAACTACTGCTTGTACACAGTGGGGCAAAGATCGCGCCACTGGGTCTAACTGTGATGAATAGTAAGCTATGTGGCGTTGCTTGTCCCCATGCTGCTGTGTCAATACTGATGTCATATAACGTTGCTTACAGTCTACAGTTTGAAAAAATTGCTTATGATAGTTTGGTAATCCTAAAACTAAGGATGATGCTATCAGTTGTTTCAGCTTGCAGAAAGCTGCTTCTGCTTCTGGTGTCCATTGTAATAAATCCTGTGCTGCCATTGGCTTTTTGAATATTAAATTGGCCAGTGGAGCAGATTCCAAAGCATAATTTGGTATCCAACTCTGACAAAAGTTAGTAGTTCCCAGGAAGAACATCATTTCCTTCTTGGTAGTTGGTCTAGGTGCTTGTAATATTGCTGTTTTTCTATCTTCATCTAATATTCTACCTACTTTGGATATTACATATCCCAAGTACTTAACTTGTTTTCTCCAAAGTTGTAGTTTGTTTTTGTTTACTTTGTGTCCTTGAGTAGCTAGAAACTGTAATAATACTATGGAGTCCTCTTTACATTCTTGCTGGGTGGGGGCTGCCAGCAGAATGTCGGCTACATAAAGTAAAATCTGACTACCTTTCGGTGGGATAAATCCTGCCAGGTTGCTTGCCATTTCTTGTGCAAATATTGTTGGACTTTCACAATATCCCTGTTGTAATCTCGTATATGTATACCATTTCCCCTGAAATGTAAATGCAAACCAATGTTGGCTTTCAGGGTGTATTGGTATTGAGAAAAATGCATTACTAATATCTACCACAGAAAAATACTTTTGCTGAGGTTTTAAATCATTCAGTAAGGTGTGCGGATCTGGCACCGTTAGTGCCCTGGGTATAACTGCATTATTTACAGCTTGTAAATCTTGGACCATACGCCATTCCCCGTTTGCTTTCTTGACATGAAATAAGGGTGTATTACATGGTGAATCAGGAGATTCTATTAAGACTCCTTCCTTAAGTAAGGCTGCTATTATAGGTTTAATCCCTATCTCTGCATCCTTTCTCAAGGGATACTGTCTTTTCTGAGGTCTAAATGCTGACTTTGGCGTAATAGTAACTGGTCCTGCTGTTCGTATAAGTCCTACATCTGATTTCCCTGTTGACCAGAGAGTCTCTGGTATGTTTTGCAAGGCTTTTTCCTATTCCTCCAATAAGAGTAATACTCGGCTATTCTCACTAGCCTGTGAGTGCACAGCTGGGTGTGTCTGTGTTATGCAATTCAATTTCTGTTTCTGTACTCCTTGTTCGGAGAGTTCTAATTCTGTCTGCTTTTCCCACCTTGTGACTTTTTCTCCTATGTCTGCCCATTTCAAATTTCTATTCTTAGTTAAGCTAACATGTGGCAATCGATTAGATTTGTAAAGTGCTAAAAATTCCTGGGGCAATGAACAGCTTACTACACTGTTTCCTTCTGTGTCCCAGTACAAGTTGCGTAACACTAGTCTGTTTGCGTGGTTCTGAAACAATTCCTGCTCATATTCTTTATCAGGTCCTGGTCTATTACAGTAATATAGAGTACAATGCAACAAATGCTGTTTGTCAATGTCGAGGGAGGGGGGCTTACTGATGGCTACATTCATCAATTCTTCGGTTACTGCTCCTGGACCAGTCGTAACCAAGTCCTGGCTGTACCAATAATATGTCTCACCCTCCGGTCGCACTACAAAAGTATCCATTTGTCACTGTGCTTCCATACCCTGCATGGTTGGAACTATGGCAATGCCAAATATCTGCATTAAGTCTCTACCCAAAAGGTTTACTGGGCATTTTGCAGAAACTACAATTTTTCTTTTCTGGGTCATTCCTGAAATGGGGTCTGTTATCGCTATGTCATGGGAGAGTGGCTCCTGATACAGCTGTCCATTAGCTGCTTTCACTAGTATATAATCTGGTGATTCTGAATCTTCCGGTAATTTGGAAGGGTGTATCAGGGTCCGTGAAGCCACTGAGTCTCACAAAAATTTGACTTCCCTCCCCTCTACCAGAAGCATCACTTCCGGTTTTGTATCTGCTAAGTAAAGTTCTAGGCTCAATAAGGCTAAGTCCAAAATTTCATTTTATTCAGTGTCTACAAATTCATGTACATCCTCTACCCCTTCTGTCACATCCTCTACCCTTGCTATCACATTTATACTTATCTTTTCTTGTTTATTTCCATTTAGTGATTCCTGACTATCATACAGTCATTCCTCATCCTCCTTATTTTCTGTAGTCATCTTCTTATTTAGCCTGCAATCTCTTGCTAAATGTCCTTTTTTCCCCGCATTTAAAACATTCACCTCTTTTCTTCCTTTCTTCAAAATCTTCTGATCGCTTGTCAGATTATTTCCCTGGGCATTTTTCTTACCCTTTCTCCCAGTTTGTACTACAAATACTTCTGACCCATCTTCTGCTGAAAATACTTGAGTTTTCTTTTTCTTTTTACTATTAAAATGTCTCTCTGCATGTCTAGCATATTCGAGTAATGGTTGCAATCTACTCGTACGATGATCTACCATGTGCTTTGTAATAAAGCTGCTAATGGGAGTTATACTACCCTTCAAGAATGCATTCTTTAGCTGTTGTTCATATGGGGAATATTGTGTCTGGTTTTCTGGTATCTGCATTCTGCAGTGGTTATTAAAACACTTTAATAATCTAGCATAATATCTATCAACTGTTTCATCTTCTTGTTGAATGCACTGATTAATGCAAGTCCAATCAGTCCTAGGCTTCCACTTTTCAGAGATTCGGTCTGTCAGACCTTTCACTCTGCCATCCAATTCTGCATTAGTATGTGGGAGTAGTCTAAGCTGTGCGTCACGAGGATTCCAGTCGCCACTGATTATGTGCCAATCTGGACCTACAATTTGTCTAACTACTTTTTCTACTTCTTCTCCATTCAAATGGTAACTTAATCTCATACCCTGTAAGTCTTCTAAAAATTTTTGAAAATTCACTTTTGGATGGGGAATTCCCTCCGTGGCTTTCCAGATATCTTCCGGTGTCCACGGTCTATAAACTGAAAGAGTCGGATCCTGTCCTGCCTGAGGATTTGGTACTTCTATGAGTGGACATATTTCATCCTCACTCATAGCTTGTGATTTCCTATTTATTTCACATAGTTCAATCTCCCTTCTCAAGTCGTGTGTTCGAGACCTTGTCTCGATAGGATCCCTGACAAATGGTTTTGATGCTGTGGAAACAGCTGGGTATAGCGGAGGTGGATCAGCTTGTCCACTCGCTTCATATTCTGGTAAGGGAAGCGGTGGGGGCGAAGGAGGGGCCGTTGCTATTACCAAGTTATTATCCTCTTTGTCTAAGAACATCGTTTTTGAATTCTTTATCTTTTGTTCCCTGCGATTTGCTTCCTCAAGCCATCTATGCATCTGAGAGACTCCTAATTGTCGTTGCTTTTTTAATTGACCTTTTGCATCTGTTTTTAGTTGTCTGACAAGTTTAATAAGTGTGAGTTTATCTAAATTACCATCGAATTTATACTTATCAACCCACTTTGTATAATACTTAACATTGTCGGCATGCTCTAATTGCATATATTTCGCGTCTTCTGTTAGGGGTGGGTCTCGGGAACTTTTCGTGCACTGATTTCCAATTGTTGCCTTAGCTAAGCTGTAAATTATTACATAACCCTTCTTATTACGTGGTACTACGGTTCTATACCTTTTCACAGTTTATCTAGAATAACTGCCTACCTATCCTGTTTCCCTGATTTATGACAAAACAGTAACCCCTTTTTTTCCCCTGATCTGCACATGCAAATCTTCCTGACAAAAACAGTTCTGTAACTAGTCCCTGATCTTAAAACAGAAATAAGGTAATTCCTCCTTACCTGACCCTCCATGAGTTGATCCACCAGATCATTGACTCATCCTCCAATCCCAGATAAAAAACAGTGGCTGGCCTCTTTCGAACGACAATTCAGTCGGAGGTCTTTCAAAACAGAAGAGCCGATTTGGCCTCTTCTCCGTACGGATGCATGCCACCGGGCCCAATTCTGACCTAGGCCTAGAGCAAGAGGTACTTTTCGGTCCGAAGACCAAACTGTCAAAGGAAAAATATACTTTAAAAATGATCAAAACATGGTAGGTTCAGGTTAAGGCACTTTAATCTTGCAGCAAGGAGACAAAAACGTTGCTGTTACAGAGTTTGTCTTACTAGAAACAGGAAATACTTTCATTGTTATACATTCTCTAACTAGACATGGCCTACCAAGCTGACGTAACAGATTACCACCTTTTTCATCATCATCTGTTGACCATCATTCCCATGAATTTCTTCTGATTTATCAATTTTTATGTGAAACTTCCTGAGGAAAACAACATGGCCTTAATTACTACCAGTTAGATACATGTTATGTTACCATTCATGGTACTATGGCTAATTCAAGCACAATGCTAACAGTTCATTTCTCTAATAATCTTTTGTCTACTTTATCTCTAAGCAACTGCAGCTGCACATGTTCTCATGCTTCGAACAGAGCTGATTGTTTAAAATCATTACATTTACAGAATATAGTATTGTTCATGCATTCATTCCTGACCTAGCAGATAAGCACCTGCTTCTCAAGTACATTTCCAAAAGGCATAAACATGAATATTGCTGTGCTAGCAGTTACTAGGTCAGAAGGCATCTTGCAAGTTTCAGAAAGCATACTGCAGTTTTCAAAAAGCATCTTTTCCAGTCTCATATGAAACTCAATTTATATATAACATAGTGCATGAAAAATGGAATGAAAAGCGTATTAATTAATTTGATTATTTATTGGAATTAAGCATACACACATTAATACATATTTTTCTAACATGGACCATGCCTCCTAAACATGGTGGACTGCTTAGAGACAGTTACCAAGGCATTAGATGAGAGTAAGGAGGTCCACACAGCCTACCTAGATCTCTCATAGGCTTTCAACACCATTCCTCCTTCTGATATTATCAACATACCCATCTGCGTGAACATAAACCCCTACGTCATATGATGTTTTGCAAAGTGGCTCATGGACAGAACCCACACAGTGGGAGTTGCATACCCTAGGTCCGACTGTATACCAGTTACAACTGGCATCCCCCAGGGCTCAGTCCTAGGACCCCTCATGTTCGGTATATACTTCTCTGATGTACAGACAAGCACAGGAGGGCTTTGGCTGAAAAGGTTTGCAGACAACTGCAAACTAGAGGACATAATTGTTTCCCCAGCTGTTACAGACACACTCTGGAAGGGTTGCACTGAGATGGATACCTGGTGTTAATATCATAGCATCAAGCTGAATGCCTAAAAGTGCATAGTCATCCCCTTTGGATATAACTAATTACCCGCAGACTACCACATAGGTGCTAGTCCCCTACATATAGAAAAGGTAATATTGGATCCGGGAATCCCAGTAGATACCAATCTCTCCTTTGATACCCATAATGACAAGGTGGTTAAAATATCCTTCTACATGGCCCCCTTATTCTCTAATGGGTTCACATCCAGATCAGAGGGGCCATTGTGACTCTACACATGTCATATTAGACTCATTAAAGGATACAACACCCCATTTGGGATATACCTTACAAGACAACTGCAACAGCTTGGAAGACCACACCAGTACTACACCAAGAGGATTACTGACCTCAAACAGATGACCTATGCAGCCCAACCTACAAAACTGCATCTATACTCAGTTGCATACTGCATACTCACAGGTGATCTCTGTTTGACATACAAGGCCCATGTCCAACCCTGTTTTGCTGGATATGCTCCACCTAAACAGAAGCCCCTGAGAACCACATGCTCTAGGGATATACACCTAACCACAAAGATGAGTAGGACGTGCTGGATGGATAGATTCCTGACCCGGACACTCCCTATGCTTTGGAACATGATTCCAATGTACATCAGGCAGGGCCCCTCACGAGCACTCTTCAAGGGAAACTTTGACGTGTGGATGGGAGACAGACATGTAACCCGGGGATCAGTGCAGTGGCTCTGCTGGACAGAGGCACAGGGAACTATTGTCTCTGCCATTCAGAGGCACAGGGAACCAACCTATGGGGGTGGCAAAAGCCAACACACGCTAGCTAGGCTTACAGATACCCTTGGTAAGACAGCCTAGTACCTACCTTTGCACATATTACATGTCTTATGTGCATGGATAGTTAAATAGCTCTTCCATTTTACTTTGCTATTATGCTGATAAACTGTCAGCTCACTAAAAGACATATATATCTTGTTATTGTGTATTGTAAATGTCAACTGACATAACTAATGTTTGCCTAACATTACAGTAATGCTATGTAGCTTGTAATACATACCTGTCTACAATACTGTACATTACACAGTTATTGGCACAATACCCCACAATGCAAATCATATTTGCTCAGTGGCCCAACCTTCCACATGTTATTCTCTGTAATACACCCATACATATGGCTACAGTTACAATATATCAACATATACTATCCCCTGTTATAGCAAATACTTGTTGGACCAGCCCTGCCACTGACATCAGCTGGTGAGGAGTATTTCTGTTCAAAGTCCTTATATAGCATCCCTTGTGGTGAATGCGGTGTTTGCCTTGTGATCTACAGCAGTACTCACAAATACTACAAGCATTATTATGCTCAACAATACATCACTACAAGATAACTGGTTCCACTATATGGATTGCATGCACTTTAAATACTACAGAAAAGTACAACATACACAGACATACTGACTGTTCTAAATACCTTATTAGTAACCCGAGGTGTCATTAACTGTTGATTCAATCCTTTTCGGTTTGTGTTTCAATGTTTTTTGTAAAGTTCCGCTGGTATATATGGATGGTTTGAATGTGAGATACATCCTTTTCTAGTTACATATCGGTAACATGTGGTATCCTGTCCACCAATTGCTGTTCCAAAGTAGTTAATTAGATGCACATCAGCTGTGCAGCTACTCCATTAGCTGATACCATGGCAACAGTGGTGTATAACTGAGTACTCCTTTTGGGCATTGTACGTTTACCTTACTTTCGAGGGAGATGGCCTAGATGTGTTATTGCAATATATTTCAACAGCTATATGGAGACACACAGAGATATATTAGCTTCATGACTCCCATGGACTGTGTGTAATGTCTAGACAATTTAGTTCTACATGTGAGTACAGCTGTTATATTTCGGAACAGTGCTAATTATGCAGGGGTTGTTTGTACCTGATACTTCTGCAGATGTTTAAGTCTGGCAAGGATGTTTGGCCAGCTCAAGACCGTATGGCTATGCATGAACTGTTATGTGGTGTACAGTGTGCTCACCTGACATCCTTGATTTGGTGTGCAAGTGTAGCATACTGTGCTGTTACTCACTAATTGCTAACACATCCCGGTGTACGCACAACCCTCTAAAATGGGATTAGTGCAAACAAACCCTATTACATCAGCAGCTGTTCCATTGTATAACAGCAGCTATTTCACATAGGGTTATGTTAGTGTGTCTCTGACAAGGTATGTTAAAGCTTCTGCAAATGTCGTACAGTGTATGAAAGATTTATGATGTTATTACAGTTTGTATTGTAATATGTTTGGGTGTGGGGGTGATGGTGGGTGTGCTTAGCAGATGCAGGTGTGTAGGAACTGCTTTTATACATAATCGCTAAATGCGTGAGGGTTTTTCCCTATTTGAACACCTATCCTTTTGTGGACTAAAACAATGGTAATTGCAGGCTAATTCATTAAGGCACTGTTATGTGGTTCCTGTATAGCATGCAAGTGATGTTAGTCCTTGAATCCCTTCGGTAATACATCTGAATGTAATAACATGTTGCTACATGATAGCTGTGTATTTCTGTCATAGGTATTTGCAGTCATCATAGTTGTGTTGGTGACTGACCCTCTTTGGCTAGGGTTGCCACCTTTTCATATGGCCATAGTGGGACCTTTTCAGGACCACCCATCTGATTTTACAGGCCGACACAAACCTACGGTCAGTAAAAGGGATAGAACTTTCCTTTCTTGCCTAATGATAAGCTTATTCTTGTAGCAGTTTAGTTGCTTATCCTGTTTCCTGTAACATGTAGATATTTTAGATACAGAAAATAACTATTGTATGCAACTATTACAGTACATATGGGACGTAATTATGTCCTACAATCCCAAGACATTTGCCACGTTTAATATATTTGGTCAGGACACAACTGCCAAAAGAGGGAGTGTCCCTCGCAAAGTGGGACAGGTGGTAACACTATCATTGGCTCATGTCCGTAGCACATATTTGTAATAGTGTATAGGCATATACTCTCCATATCCTTTGTTCATAATGGTTGGTAGTGGTGGAATGTGTGATTGCTATGAACCATGTTATACACATATATGAACACTTCAACCGCTGTATACAGGAGACCTAGGGAATCCCGAAACCACAGTGTTCTGACGCACACAGTACTGAGACCAGACTCCCATACTCCACAGCACTGACATCGACAGTAACTCGCGAAGGTAACACGGACATGGAACACACACATGCACACACAGACACACTGCTACCCAACACATCCAAACAAACCATCCTACACTACATATGAGCAGGTGGCCAAGTCCCCTACACCCCCCATGTAGGTGTCTGCTCCCCCCACACCACCCCCTACTTTAATATTCTACATCCTAGTTCATGCAAACAGACGCACAAAGCTAACCCACAACCACACATTACAGTCCCCCAAGAACACACACCACACACAGAACACACACTACAGCTCTAAGAAACACACTTACACACAGTAACCTACCTGAACCGCAACACCAGAAGCATTGACTAACTGTCCATTAACATCGTGAGATTACACATCGTGCATCTGGTGTTTCGGTACTGTGTTCTTTCAGACCTTAAGCCTTGGGATTACATGCGTTGGTATGTAAAGCAGTCGATATGTGGTATATGTACCTTCATGGCTATGTAGATGTTGTTAATCTATCTATATATTTACATATATATATGTATATCCACATATATTGACATATCTCTCTCTCTCTCTCTCTCTCTCTCTATATATATATATATATATATATATATATATATATATATATATATATATATATATATATATATATAACATACACCTTTCATTGGGTACATGCTGGTTTGTCCTATTTCAACACATTCCTACCTTTTGTGTTTTATCCTGTCAGTATACACAACTGCCATTGGTACATCTCAGGTAGCTTAGGGGTATGTTATTGTGATGAATGTGTACATGGTTGTGTGTTCTAATCCTGGCAGTGATATCTTACCTCTCAGAGCAGGCACTGGTAGTGCAAGGGTGATTAATGCACATTTCAGTGGTTGTGTGTTCCACATGTTTATCATTCTGTGGAGAACTACCTATATATGCAAGCTGTGTTTAAGGTATACTATGTAACATGTACACATCTGTGAAGATTCCTGTCAGGGATACTCCCCATTATTTGGAACTACATCCCTGATTGCATTATACAAAACCCCTCACTGACACTCCAGGGAATCCTTGCAGAGTGGGTGGGGAACAGTAGCTACACCCCAGGGATCCCACAAGTGGCTCTGCTCCACAGAGGGACAGTTAGTTAATCGATGGGGTGGCGACAGCAGACACATTTTGCCTATGCTTATGAGTGGCCTCGGTGGTTGGGCATGTACCTACCTATGTATCTATGAACCTGTACATACAGTATGGACACATGCTGATAGCTTAATTGATTGTGCAGGTATTGACTTACCTTGTGCCAATGGCAGTTTTGTGCATAATAATTGAAGGCTACCTATGTAGGATGCACACAGTAGACCACCTATACATGACAATTTACAGATGGTTGTGTGTGTGCATGCCATCCATGTTTGCTGTGTGTGCAGGTGGAGAAGGGTGTCAGTCCATGAGTGCCTACACTGTCAGTGTGTTTGCTATATGTTCCCTCTTTGCCAAGGCATGGGCATACTGGGCATGCCTCCGTCTGCCTACTGGGGCTAGCACAAGGTGCTCGTGGTCTGAGTCCTCCTGTGCCTGTGGGTCCCTTGGCAATGGTGGTGGGCTGTGAGGGCCTTCACCATTCTGTCCCTGCTGCAGCTGTTTCTGCAGGATCATATTGTGTAGCATGGCACATACTATGAAGATGTGGGCACACATTCCTGGAGACTACTGCAAGGCTCCACCAGATATGTCCAAGCAATGGAACTGTGATTTCAGCATCGCAAACATGCGCTCTATGATGACTCCACTTTCTGAGTGTGCCTCATTATGGCATTTTTGCATGGCTGTGTGTGCATTTCTGATGGGCATCATCATCCACGGTTCCAGTGCATAGCCAGCATCCCCCACCAGGTGGCCATATGGGATGACCCCCCCTGGCAAATACCTGATACAGCTGTGAGGCATGCAGATGTGGGAGTCGTGATAGCTTCCAGGGCTGCCAGCACACACATCCATGATAATGCCCTGGCCATTGCACACGACCTGGCAGTTGATGGAGGGGAATCCCTTGCAGTTCATGTAGCACCTACCCTGATCACTGGGTGGTGACTTGATGTGTATGTGCATGCAGTCTATTGCACCCAGTACCTCCGGGTAGTCTGCCACATGGTGGAAGAGACGCATATTGCTGGCCAACTGCTCCTGCGTTCGGAGGAAGTATATGTGCTCATTGGCATGTGGTAACATGGCATCCAGGAACTGGTGAAGTACCCTGGATGCTGATGCCTGTGAGATCCCCATGATATCCCCAGTTGGCCTTTGGAAGGTACCTGTGGCTAGTATTCTCAAGCTTATGCATACCTTCATGTCCACTGGGATGGGTTCCCCTCTGTTACTTCTGGCTCTGAGGCATGGCCGGCACAGCTCAACAAGTTACTGTATGATGTCCCTGTCCACCCTGTAATGCTGTACTATCTCCAGATCATGTAGCCCCTGGTAGGTTACCCTGGGTCTGAACACTCTTCTCCTCCTCCGGAGCTTGAGATGGATGTCAGCATCATCCTCAACACCACTGTCAGTCTCCAACACATGCTGGTGAATCAAAGCTATGGCAGCTCCTAACATGTATATATATATATATATATATATATATATATATATATATATATATATATATATAAAAGTTCCCTGTCTGTATACACCAATGGTGCAGAGTGTCTAGGAATACACAAGTGTGTGGGGGGGGGCTTTCACACCTTGTACTATTGTGCAATGGATGATGCTGGTGTAATTGGGTGTGTTAGTGCTATTACAGCTTGCAGGGTATCTTAATTATTGGTTTTACAGCAGGTACTGCTTTTGTGGGGCCTTTGGTGTTGACTTAAGCTTGTCTGCCGTGATTCATCTATTGCCCTTTACTTTTATTTTCAACACAATTTCCCTCCCATTATCAGGCATGCATCCAGCTGCCACCTTTCTGGTTTTGTGCTTCCACAACCCAGGATTGTGTTGGGAAATGTGTTATGTAGCTGATCTACTGCAAGTTTGCTTTGTTCTGCTGTGACAGTTCTCTTTTCTTTGCTGTATGGCACCTCCCCTTTCCTGTTCTGCAGGTAGCTGTTATCAGCCTTTTTAGCTGTTGTCTATGGCCCACTGTGAGTTTCTAGGTGTAAATTACTCATTTGTACTCCACTTACCATGCTGCAGCATTTCAAACTAATACCAAGGAACGAAAAACCAAAAATCAAAACCAAAAAGTGGCAATCACGAACTCAGCCTGCAGACTTGGAACACTGACAAAAGAACTTTATTACTGTACTGTTACAGTACAGTAATAAAGTTCTTTTATCAGTGTTCCAAGTCTGCAGGCTGAGTTCGTGATTGCCACTTTTTGGTTTTGATGCTGCAGCATTTCCTTATTGTCTTCCCATATCCTTCCTGTTTCAGCTGTGGTGCGCACCGTGCACAGCCGTTTACTGGGTTTCATGTGCGTTTTCATCCACGTTCACATGAACTTTTGGTTACCTTGTGTGTTGTCAGCTGAGCAAAGCTATGGCTACTTCCACAACCCTATCCTGCAGCTTTGCTTAGCAACATGCAACATGGATTAGCATGATTCAATATGCTTACAGCTATGGTGGCGCACCCCTCTCTTGATGCCATGTTTACCTCCAGGCCACTCCTCAGTGTTGTAATGCTATGCCATATGGTACATCCTTACGCTGGTGGGACATTTGCGATTCATTATTACTTGACTCATTTGCATGGCATTGACTGCTAATTTCTAGTTACCGCATGGAACACTGTCACAGACCCTTAGCAACCCTTGCGCCATGGTTGTGGTGTAGCATGTATGCCATTGACTATTATGGGGATTTCATGAATTGTGTTACATTACAGTTTTATGACATCTAAATATATTTTCCTTGTGATCCCATTTGCGCACCAATGCACTGCGGTTTTACTTTGCGTTGGTGTGGCCATGACATTAAATGTTAATTTTTATATGTTGCGCATGCTGTTTTATGCCATTGGCTATATATTTTGCCATTGGCATATATTAACATTATAATACGTAAGTTTGGTCCGCTTTCATGGCTCCGATTTTATGTTTGACAAAATGTAAACCATTTTTTTTTGGTTTACATTTTTACATGCTTACACTATGCCTGCATCACTTCATGAATCACTATATACCTTCATTTGCATGCTACACTGCTGTGCATGGGGTAATTAGCATACATGCACCGGGAGCTGCGCAGCTCTGGCATACGCTGGTAGTGCACGTGGAAACAGCTCTTACCTGAATCGCTCGGCGGCCATATTTGGCACGAGATTGCCAACACTACTCCGGCGCATGGTGCAAGCTTCATGAATCCCAGGGTGTGACAATTGCAAACTAAAGTAGAAGCAAGTTCACATAATCTGAGGCCATTGCATATGTCAGATTTTAAAATTAGTATGGAATAATTGTTTAGACTTTTGCATTTGTGCCCAGAACTAAGTACATTAATTTATAGATTGCTTAATTAAGATAATTAAAAGTGTTATATAAATGATTTAAGATTAGAGGTTCCACACAGAATCACAGACATACATTTCTACACTTCAAAATATTAAAAAGAGAAATACTGTGCACACATATGCAATGCTTCTCAGTCACTGTAAAAACAAAATCAAGGGGGAGGTGTTGAGTGGAGTATAAATAACTCTAAGAAGCCATTGATCAACCAGGTTTAGAAAAACAATCATATATTTTTATACACCCTTTTTATTTGTTTTTTGAAGACTTGGAGAATACTTATGTGTTTAATTTTGTCAGTGAGGTTATTCCAGGAAGCATTAGTTACTTTGTTGAAGGCTTTTGAAGTTTTTTTTTTGTAAGAGCGGGGGCATATTTGCATCTGACTACTGAGGTAGTAGTGACATTTCTGAGGATGTAAGGGTTGTTCTTTATTTATTGTGCATTTCCCTATGGTTGTCAATGGCTATCATAGATCAATTTGAAGGTTAATGTACTTACAAGGAATGTAGCTCTGTCTGTAACCGGTAGCCAATTGGATTTAATAATATTTATTGAGTGATGCTCAGTTATGCAGGCAAGACATTTCCATCTCAGTTTCTTGTCCACTGTATGTTTGGGAGGATATATGTATTTTGTGCAGAGAGAAGGGTTTTAATTAATAGTGCTTATTCTAGATGAGGCAGTAACACATTGATTGCAAAGGGTCTCATGGCTTCACACTGAGTAGGTGTGAAATCATGATTTTCAGCTGTGACAGAGCATTTTAAGGAAGCATTATGACCGGACTTTATAAGATCTAGCTATTTGCAATGGATAGCAGCAGGGAGTTGTACTTCTGGGTCTGACAGTATTAGTGGGTAAGAATTAGAAAGTCATTAAGGTGCTCAAAAGAGCATTTCTGTAGATTGTTGTGTATTGAAGGAGTGTAACAATGTGTGCAAAGCTAAGAGCATATGAGTTGATGTGGGGATGGGCCCAGACAGAATTATAGCTCTCTTTACATTCTAAGGCTAACAGCATTTCTCTAGTTCCTGTTTTCTGTATCACTCATATAGAAACTATCATTATACCTTTGCAGATGAAAGAAATGCAATTGAAGATTTAACAGATCAAGCTGGTTTCCAACCTGATTTTTAATCTGATTAGTTGCAATATTTACAGTTCTGTATTATTTTCATTGCGTTGCAAGTACATAAACTGAGAGAAACACACACCACTTTAAGAAGTCAAAAGCCCCTGTCATTTGAATTAACCATAGGTATGGATAAGCACTACTCATATCACTCTTCCTAATACAAAAGTACTTCCCAGATCACTACTCCCAGTTTATGTATAAGCACCTCCCATACACAAGTTTTACTTCAATAAAGATTTTATTGCAGTATTTCAATAGTGTATGAAATGGCATTTAAACTGTGTTGTATGGATTTATTGTGCTTTTTCTGTTTTTTTCACTCCTCACCCCCTTTATTTTTTTGTTTTTCTGCATTTTTCTTATTTTGCTTAAGAATTGCTTTCTCCTTTTTTCTTTTGTTTCTGTCCCATTCATTGTCTTTTTATCAGGTTTAAATCCCTCAGGAGCAGGTCAGGCACATACCATCCAGGCTATGGACTCTCACCTTCTGTCTGCCATGGGACATCCTCACAGGTTCAGAGTTGAGGTGCCAGACCTGCAACCACTCTGGCACATTGCAGCTCGGCAAGCCTCATAGAATGGGGGTTTCAGAGATTGGTTGAGGACACATCGATGAAGGTAGTGGGCAGAATAATTCAGCAATTGCAGAAGACCACTGTGCCAATGCAGGCTCTTACCCTTTCAACATTGGGGTCCTCCACTGTAACACCATCTGGCAGTAGATGCATTTAAGGTTCTGTGGAATGAAATTCCAGCTGGCACTTCTTCAGGCCATCTTCCTTTACCTTTTCTCCTTCACACGCTTTCCTATTGCCCACCCACCTACACTAACCAATTATTAAAAAAAAGAAATGAATAAATGGGGGGGGGTTCTAGCCCCTGACAAAAAATACTGCCCACCTTCTCCACCTCCTACAGCACAAACTCTCTTCATGTTTCCCCTTTTGTGTTCTCCTCTTTTGTATTGTCTCTCCTTTTTCAGTCTTTCCTATCACCTCCTTTCTACTCTTTAATGAAACCATCAGGGTGTCCACTACAAGGATACCTCTATATATAAAACAAATATAACCCCATTTCTTCTTAAAAAATATACATCTTAGATGCTGTGTAGTCCACATCTTTTCTAAAATACTTTGAGCGTAACTGCATTCAGCTATGCTTGGTAACAACAGCGCTAACAATTTTGCAAAGTAATTCGTAAATTTGTAATGCCAAACTTTATGCAACTTACTCTTTTGTGAAAAGTAGGTGTGTTTTGATAAAAGACTTCATGTTTCAATATTCATCACAAATGCCCTTCACTGACCTTATGTGCATACCTGTGTAGCAATGCTATTCACAGATAACTGTACGTCATTCACAAAGTCCTGGACTATGAAGCCTTTATAAGCATGAAAGAAGCCATTGCTTTGCATTTTGACCAGTGTTGCTGAATCTGTAGTAAAATAGATCTTTCTAATAAGCAAAACAAATATGTTAAAAAGAAATTGTATATTGTTGTACATAAATATGAAAAAGATTAGTACTAAAAAAATACTGGTACAGTAGACATGGAAAGACTCAATACTGTTGTGCTACCCAGAAAATACCCCACTGGACTGCCAACAATAATGGGATGTCAGTTACTATCCTGGGTCAGTAACCAAGAAAATTCAGTCCTCACTACTAACTCCATTGTGAGACCATCACTCAAACAGGAGTAGTATTTTACAATGTTCCCCCAAGAGAGCAACAGGAGCACACTCTATAATCTAGGACTAGACTGTATATTTCTGTCCACCCCAAATATAGCTCCTTATTACACACTTCAGAGCAATGCATCCCAATTTAAGACCTCTGATACATTCACACTTAAATAAATTAATTCTCACACATCCAAACACTTCTGGGAAAGTCTAACACAGATTTTCAGCTGTGTCCTTCCCCAAAATAATATGATAACACATTGTTGCCAATCAGACACCCTTCATTCCCTTTTAAAAGGGTGTCCAAATATGAAAACTAGATATTAAAAGAAATTATAGCAAATGATGTAAAGCAGGTAGGCTTTCATAGTGGCCTGGGAAGTTATGAAAGTAGGTATATGCACTCTCAAATCACTAAAGAAAAGCACTGAATAACCAGCCACAATGTAAGTTAATAACATATTTAATAATGACCAAAATTATTAAATAAATATAAAACAGTAATTTCCAGTAAACAAACAGAACTCAATCATCAGGAAAATGAAATCAATACTGAAGGACAGAACTCCATCATTTAAAAAAAAATCTAACTGATTAGTTATAATTTTCCTATCTAGCTAAAGAACACTGTCCTGATCTGAACTAAACCTTGATCTAAACTAAGTTATTACAACAGAGCAAAGGTAGGCTTACAGTTCTTGGTGAGTCTTATTGGGTGTCCACTGCACAGTACAACTGTGAACAACTGACAACTGCAACTGGCAACTGAAACTGGCTGGTAACTGACAACAACTGACTTCAACTGTCTTTACCAGGCTCTTTTATAGACTAAATTAACTGTCACAACTGTTCCAGTTCTAATTTTCATTTCATATTTTGAAAATCATCCAGCAGCTATTTACTAAAGTTCCTTCCTATCTTTCAGCCTCTGACAGTAACACACAGCAACTGTCAACCTTTTAATGACATTATCTGAAGATCAGCTGATTATGAGACAGTCTACATTTAGATTCTTCTTCACAAACATGTACAGTTAGAAATGTATAGGAACACTGTTGAAGTCTTTAAAATATTCTGTACAAAACAAATTATATATCAACACATTATAACTTATTTACAATATCATAGCTAGTCATGAAATTATGTACAAAAACTCAGCCAGACATGCTAGAACAGATGACAGTGTTTAATTTCTTCACCCCCCCCCCCCCAAATGACTCAAGCGCATTTTTCTAGTGACCCTTGAAAAACAATGCTTGAGAAAAATGGAGCTGTCTGGAAATATCATATCAACTCACTCCTCTCATGGACAATACATTTGCATTGGCATTATTAACCCCACTGTGGTGTTGTTCTCCTTTTGAGGAAACTTGACTGAGTACAGCTCCCATCCCATAATTTGAAGCATCTACCTGCACAACAAATTCTTTACCATAATCTGGGATAACTAACACAGGGGGTCATCCCAAAATCTCTAGGTTTTTGGAATACCTGTTCACAATCTTGTGGTCCACACTACCTTATCTGATTTATTTTTCCTAGTTATGTTAGTAAGAGGTGTAGCTACTGTACTATAATTGGGCACACATTTTCTATAGTGCCCCTCTCTCCCTAGAAATGCTCTCATTTGCTTTTTAATAACAGGAGCTGGCAATGATTGAATAGTCTCTGCTTAGACAGGTTGTGGCCTAATCTTACCATTCCTCACTCTATGATCTCTGCCATAAACTAACTGACACTTACTGTGTTTAATAGTTAACTTTGCCCTTTTAAACTGATCTGCAAATGCCCATAGCATAGTGTTTAATGTAGAGTTTAACCTTTCCACAAGACTATTAGTTTGGAGATGGTAGGGGGTGGTCTCTAAATGTGTCACCCTACAACACTTCCACAAACAAGTCACCAGGTCTGACATGAAGTTGGTACCTTGTTCCATCAGTATCTCCCTTTGAAAACATACTCTGTCAAAATATTTTCTAAATAAATATTACCTGCACAAGAAATATTAGGGACTATAACTAGAAGTGGTAGATGGCAGGTTATTGGCACTATCAATTGCTGTACTACCTCAGCTTCCAGACCTCTGCTAGGAGTCCACTTGCTATACATCAAACCTTCCTTCTCTGCCTCAATATCACCTGCACAAATAATATTAGGGACTATATCTAGAAATGGCAGATGATAGGTTCTAGGATCTACCAACTGCCGTACTACCTCGCCTTCCAGCCATCCCTTAGAAGTCCACTCTTTATACAATAAACCTTTGTTCCAGTATACAGACTCTCTTCCTTGAGCCTCAGGTGTTTCATCTCCCTCAAGCTTTGTAACGTAGGGTCTGTAAGTTGAGCCTGTCTCAACTCTACATTTGTGACCCTTCCAAGATCCCCTTCTACAGGAAGCCTAGTAACTTCCAACAGCTGTACCTCACTGTCAGACTGGGTACTATCACTCCCCTCTGTCCTTGTAGTCACCATATCCATGGGAACATCAATACCTACCAGACGCTGTGTCTCACTTTCAGACATACTGCTACAGCATAGCTCTTTCTCTGAAACAGCCACCACAATAGTCTCAGCTTCAGTTATGATATCTGTCTGTGTCTCCCTCATGCTACCAGACCTACATGCCTGTATCCAGGCCTGACTATGTGTCACTGCATGGACAAATGACACTGCATCATCAAAGTCATTCCCTATCATGACATATGCAGGAATATCCATAGAAATAAGCTCCCCTTCCACAGGAACCATAGTAACTTCTGACAGCTGTGCCTCACTGTCAATCTGAGCACTATCAATCATCTTTGCAGTCACAGTGTCCATGGGAACATCAGTACCTAACAGCAGCCATAGCTCACTTTCAGATATACTGCTACAGGATATCTCCTTCTCTGAAATAGCCACCACACCAGTTCAAGCTTCAGGTATGAGATCTGTCTTGGTTTCTTACAGGCTGTTGGACCTACATGCCTGTCTTCAAGCCTGACTGCATGTCACTGCATGTACACAAGGTATTGTATCATCAAAGTCATTTCCTATCAGGACATCTGCAGGAATATCCTCAAACACATCTACCTGCTTACTTCCTCTTCCACCCTCCCAGTCAAGATTAATCCTGGCCAAAGGTTTTTGGAATGGGGTCCCTCCCAAATCTCTGACTAGAGTGGACTGTCTAAGCAAGTACTGCTCTTTTCTAACCACTGCAGGCCTCACAATGGTTATATCAGAAGCTGTGTCTCTCTTAGCAGTAACTTGTTTACCATCTACTAACATAGGCTATAAATTGTGGTGATAGATAGGCACCCCTCCTGTATTCAAACAACTTACCACTGGCAGTTTGTCATCTCCACTTGCTGGCTCCCTCACTGTTTGTTTCTCACCTTGTCTCGACAGACATTTGGCTGCTATATGGCCCCTTTGCTTACATTTAAAACATCTAATCTCTAACCATGTACTTGGACTAGTAGTTTCCCCTGTTACTGGTGTACTCTTTTGCAGTGGTTTAGACTGCCCCCCATGGGTTCCTTTATGTCCATGTGCAGCACTGGGTATGCCTTTTTTATGCATTGGTGCGCTGCTTGCTCAGTGGAGCTCCCCTTTCCTCCTCAACTCCTCCACAGAGTTACGGTCTCTGTCTAATAACCAGATTCTCATGTCATCAGGCAATGTACTGAGGGCTTGTTCCTTCACCAAAAGGACTCCCAGACCCACAAAACTGGTGACCTGACACCCACTCACCCATCTGTGAAAAATAGGTATTTAAATCAGCAATATGATCATGTAAATTTTTATCTTCCTTGCATCTATGTTCACAAAACTTTTTTCTATAAGCTTCAGATGTTAGTTTAAACAATCAAGAAGACAGTTTTTAACTTTGATCTAACTCAATATATATCCGACAATTTTGACATGGTCTGAACAGTTTTACCATGGAGTAAAGGAGTCAGGAACCAAACCTAGAGCTCACTGTCAACATCATACTGTCTACATACCTCTGAAATATATGAATAAGATTATCAAAGTCATATCCATCCCTGTATTGAGGAAACAATTTACTGACCTTTATAGCTTCTGGGTTGTGTTTATTCCCTTCCCCATTACCTCCATGACCCTCTCAAAGGGTAAGAAGCTCCATTTCATGCTGGCACTGTCTCTTATTTTCCTCGGCTTCTAAACATCTCAGCGTCTCCACAGTCTCCAGACAATTGGCTTCCAGTTCATATTGATGGTGCTTCTTCTCAGCTTTCAGTTGTTTGGACTCCAGGTGCAGTTTCTCTGCTGATTCCAGTTCAGGATGTTTGGCCTCCAGTTCATATTGACACTGCTTCTCCACAGCCTGCAGTAATTTGGCTTTCAGTTCATATGGATGCTGCTTCTCCCTTTCTTCAACCTCCAGTTCCAGTGTCCTTAACTCTAGACAGATTCTCAGGTCCCCCAAGTAAAAGGTAGACTGTTGTGCCCTAGCAGGCTGCCCATGCCCAATACCAAACTGGATACCCTCAGAATTGCTGGTCTCAGCTGAAGCTGTAACTAAGACTGAAATCATTGCTTCCTTAGGTTGGCATGCACCAGTCCTCTGGCTTTACACTCCTTGGCTAACTGGTTCTTTGTCAGCTTACTATAATCTTCTGCTGACATCTTTTCCTACTATCCATGACTAACTAACTAAAAATAAACAAAACTCTGGTGAAATGAGATTCTGCATGTTTACTTTGTGGCTATTAAGAGTGTACACCTTAATGACAACTACCCAAAGGCTACTGAAATCCAATTAAAAATCCCACCACTGCCACCAAATAATGTGACATCCAGGCAATACACCACCAGACTGCCAACAATAATGTGATGTTCCTTACTATTCTGGGTCAGTAACTAAGGAGCTTTAATCCTTGCTACTAACCCCAATGAGAGTGCACCACATAAACAGGAGTAATATTTCACAATTTTGACCTAAGAGCACAACAGGAACACACTCTGTAATCTGGGACTGGAGTGAATACTTCTGTCCACCCCAAGTATAACTCCTTCTAACATACTTTAGAGCAATGTGTCCCAGTTTAAGACCTCTGATATACTCACACTTAAATACATTAAATCTCATAAATCCCGACACTTCTGGGAAAGCCTGACATAGATTTTCAGCTGTGTCCCTTCCCCAAAATAATATGGTAACACGCTGCCACCAATCAGTAAGTCTTCTTGCCTTTGTAAAGGGGTGTCCAATTATGAAAATTAGATATTAAAAGAAATGATAGCAAATGACCTCAAGCAGCTAGATGTTCAGAGTGCCCCAAGAAGTTATAAAAGCAGGTATAAGCACTCTTAAATCACTAAAGAAAAACACTGACTGACCAGCCTAAATGTATATTTAATAATAAACAAAATGATTTAATAAATATAAAACAGTAATTTCCAATAAACAAACAGAACTTAATCACCAGGAAAATGAAATCAATACTGAAGGATAAAAATCCAATATTTCAAAAAACCCTGATTAGTTATAATTCTCCTATCTCACTAAAGAACACTGTCTCAGATTTAAATTAATTTATTACAGCCGAACAAAGACAGGCTTACAGTTCTTGATGAGTCCTTTTAGGTATCCACTGCACAGTACAACTGTGAATAACTGACAACTGCAACTGGAAACTGTAATTGGCTGTTAACTGACAACAACTGACTTTACCTGTCTTCTGCAGGCTCTTTTATAGACTAGCGTAACTGTCACAACTGTTCCAGTTCTAATTTTCTTTTCATATTTTGAAAATCAACCAACAGCTGTTTACTAAAGTTCCTTTCTGTCTTTCAGCCTCTGACAGTAACACATAGCAATTGTCAACATTCCGATGACATCATCTGCAGAGCAGCTGATTCTGAGACAGTCTGGGTTTAGAATCTTCTTCAGAAATATGTGCACTGTTCCAGTGTTTAAAACTTTCTGTGCAAACAGATTATAAATTAACATTAAAGAACTTATTTACAATATCATAGCTAGTCATTCTGGCATATAATACATAGGTTAATCTGAAATGATATACAAAAATTCAACCAGGCATGCTAGCACAGATGACAGTGTGTAATTTCTTCACAAGAGTGATATCTAAAAAAAGGTCCTGATGCAGTGAAGCATGAATGCATGTCAGACCATTGGAAATAAATACTGAGAATAAATTGATGGAATGTGTCATTTAAATCTAACATGGGTGCTGTGCACATTATCTTGCCAAAATATTTCTGCATTATAGCATTTGAGCTTGGAAATACCTAAAAAAGAGCTGCGTTTATATTGCTAACTTTATTTTAGCCAATGGATGGCAACATAATGTCAAAAATGCTAGTGCAAGATTTAGAAGTATAAACACTTTTTTCAAACAGTTACACTTAAGTAAATTATTATGGTTTATGTAAGTAGCTTGTGAAACACTATTAATGGTAAGTGATTTATAATGTAAAATCAATGAGTATTAATGCAGAGATTCAGTATCCCATTCCCAAATGCCTCAGGTAATCTTCAGAGCCATATCAATAACACTGTGTATGATTATGTTGATTTGTTTGCAGAGTTAGGAAGTTTGTCAGGAATATGTCATATACAAATAAGCATTGATTCTATGCCAATGAGTCATTCACCCAGAAAAGCACATGTTATCTGAAATAGATTTCAACAAAAAAGTGGAAAAGAAAAATCTTAGGTACCATAAAGAAGAAAATGGAGCCAACAGAGTAGATGAATAGTATGGTCACTGTTAATATCTCTTAAAGGACGAAACTTCAAGCTAATGACTGTCATCACTAAAATATAATGCAAGCAAGCACTGTAGAGGTTTACAGGAAAAAATCTTCAAATGCAGTCTAGGGATCCATAAAAATAATACATTTAATAAGTTTAGTTTTACACACAAGATGACAAAACAAAATAATTATTTTACACAATTCTACACAACTGTATAATACTTTTCATTTGATCTCTGCTGCAATAGCCTTAGCTATATGGGCTAAAGAAGACCCATATTGCTAAAGAAGAACCATAAAGATGACAGAATTGACTATTTTGAATAAGAAATACATTATGTATTGTTACTACTATGCAAGAAGCCCAGCATTTCTAGACAGAAGATATACAAAAAGATTAAGAGAGAAATTAGAAGAAAGAAACATACTTCTACAAGAAAAACTTTCAGAAGCATCAAATAAAAATTTGTGTTCATTAATACAACAGATTTATGAAAAACATTATATAGACCAAGAAATCTTGGAACATTTGGCAAAAGAAGCAACTGAGGAAGTGCGAAAATATAAAGAAAAAAATCTAGAGAGTTTTGAAAGGTATAAAAAAGAAATATAGACATGGGAAAGAAAGAGAGATCTGATTTGGTACAACATTTATGCAAAAGAGAAAGCCAAACTAATTTATGCAAAGGAGAAAGCCAAACTAATCAATACAAAAAAAAAGGCAGCCCCAAAGATATTTCAAGAGAAATGCAGGCAAAGGCATCCAGATATGGAAAATTTCACAACTAAAAAATAAGATCACAAAGAGGGGACACAGAGCAGAAGATTAGTAAAGCAGAAGCTAAAAAATAGAGGTTGAAGTTATGGAACACTTGCAAAGTGAAGGATTTAGTGTAGAAAATTTAACACAGGATACATCACACTATGATGGAAAAACAAATCCCCATAGTAAGGAGAAACAGGAGGATCAGGAGACATTTGAAGAAGAAATATGGGCATGGGAAAGAAAAAAGAGATTTAAATGGACTAAAAATGGACCTACGTCCAGTTGGACACTCCCGGTCAACAAATATAAATAAATAAATAAATAAATAAATAAATAAATAAATGTGGTGTAATATTTATGCAAAGGAGAAAGCAAAACTAGCCAAAACAAAAAGAGCAGCACTAAAGATATTTGAAGAGAAATATAGCCAAAGGAATTCAGAAAAGGAAAAATTTACAATACAAAAAATCATAAAACAAAGGAAAAGTAGAAAAGAGGATTAGTAATGGAGAAGTTAAAGAAATAGAAGTTGAGGTTATAGATTACCTGCGAAGTGAAGAATTTAGTGCAGAAAATCTAACTCAGAAAACATCACAGCAGGATAGAGCAATGGATCCCCAAATTAAGGCAAAACCAGTGGAGTGGGAAACATCTCATCAGTTGCCAGATAAAGATACTCTAGAGCCTTCCATAAGAAACCAGTATAAACATCCAGTTGGAGTTGCACAGCAAGGGGAGGAACAGGAAACTGTGGCAACTCTGATGCAGCCAATGTTACAGGGTGAAGGGCCAGTGAGTTCCCATATGAAAGAACAATGGATGACACAGGATGAAAATGAAGAGAATGTGGCACAAGAAGATGATGATGTTGAACTACCAATGGAATGCAAAAGGAAATTGAGCACAAAGAATATGCTTTCAGTTTAGTGGAAAATGACCTAAGAGAAGAGTTACTTTATTTAATAGAAATGGACAAACATATTATGATCAGTGAAAAAAAAAACAGAATACAGAAAGTCAATAAAACTCAAAAAGTTAGGAGTTTGATTAAACAAATGGCCACAGTAATTAGGACTGCCCACAGAAATTCATGTGATATTAGAGAAGTAAATAGGAAATATCACTGTGCAGCTAAACTATTAACAGAAAAGTTCTTACTACAAAAACACAGGGTAGTAAGGCAAAAAGAAGGGTAGAAATTGAATTCCATCATGGAAGTATCAAATAGAGAAAACTATAAAGCAATTAAGACAAGAAATGTCACTGTTAGAATGGTATAGAAGAGGGAACAGATCAACAAAAGTACTCAAAAAGATAGATATGATAAAAGCAACACATAGTATCAGAACAGATCAGGATCTAACATGCATTAAAGCAAATAATAAACTAAAAATATCAGCACTGAAAGAAAAACTCAGAAAATATGTAAATAAATATAAAAGAAAAGTACAAAATAAGCAATCTATTGATGACCCAAACATTTTATAGAGAACTGGGAAACAAGGCAAAAGGAATTGAAATACATCCAAAAAAGTAAGAAATAGATATATTTTGGAGAAATATTAATGAAGACCATGTGGAACATAAAAATATGCTAAATGGATAGATGAAGTAAAAGAAATAATAAGAAGTTCAAATGTACAGGATATGCAATGAGATGATGTACTAGCCAGAAAGATTGAAACAAAGTTAAGAAAAGCTCCTAAATGGCCCAGATGCAGTACCTAACTTCTGGTTAAAAGTAGTAACATATTTACATGAAGATTTAGCCATGAGTAAGAACCATTTATATGCACACCCTGAATAGACACCAGCCTAGCTAACAACAGGAGAAACAATACTGCTACTTAAGAATGAACCTGCAAGCTATCCTAAAAACTATAGACCAATAACATGCCTTCCAATGATATACAGAGTATACACTGGAATTGATGCTAACAGAGTTTATAGTCATTTAGATGAAAACTCAATAATGGTAATAGAACAAAAAGGTAATAAAAGAAAGTCATATGGAACAAATATGGATCATTTGATGTTAAATAAAGTCATACTGGAGAACTGTAAAAAGGGAAAGAATCTAAGTATGGCATGGATAGACTACAAAAAAGCATTTGACAGTATTCCACATTTATGGATAAGAGAGTGCTTAATAATGTATAAGATACACCATACGCTGATCAGTTACATTACAGTGACCATGAAACAGTGGCAAACCACTCTGCAATTAAGCCATGATAAAGGACAAATTGTTATTCCAGGGATAAATATTCAAAAGGGCATATTCCAGAATGGCTCTTTCACCACTGCTCTTTTGTCTTGCTCATAACTCATTAAGGTGTCTACTTAACAGATTAAGTCACGGCTATAATTTGGCTTCCAGAAAACAACAAATTGTAAAAACCTTTCATCTTCTTTTTGTAGATGATTTAAAACTGTATAGTTAATCAGACGAGGAACTGAAAGCACAACTACAAGTGGTCAAAACATTTTCAGATGACATAAGAATGTCATTTGGTCTTGATAAATGTGCAAAAGCAACCTTTAAGGCAGGAAAGCTGCACCACAAAGAAAACATCAGTTTGGGACAGGAATGTGATATAAAAGAACTTGAGCAACTGGGAGTGTATAACTATTTACAAATTGATGAAGGATCATCAGCAATAAAACATAAACAAATGCAAATAAAACTCAGAAAGAAATATTTTAGATGGCTCATATTAATATTAAACATTGCATTGACATCTAAGAACAAAGTCCAAGCTATAAACCAATTCACTGTTCCAGTCCTAACTTACAGTTTTGGAGTGATTAACTGGCCACAAAATGTGTTGGATAGTTTGGACAGGAAAACAAGAATGATGCTTGATACTCATGAAATGATTTATAAAAATCAGTGCATACCAAGACTATATGTTCCCCATTCTGAAGGAGGAATGGGCCTCCTCAAAATGTATTACATGTATAGAGGCACCTGTTGTGACTGACCATGTAGAAGCAGGAAAAGAGAATGGGTGACTTGGTGTTTGAGAAACTTTGTATCTCCACCACAAAATCTCCCTTTTCACAAATGCAAAAATTGGAATTTGAAATGTCAGAGGATATTAAAGCTGGGACCAAAAAGATTTCAAGTAGACCCCCCCACACCCTCCGTTACTTAAATATACCAATTCCGAGACCGCACTACATTGAAGTAAATGGAAATCTCCTCTTACGAAGATTTCGGTTTACCCGTTCAATGTTCTGCACTTTCGCTATTCTCATGTCGACAATGTCGGATTCAACATTGTCGGCTTTCAAGAATATAATAGGTAACCTTGCAAATCAAATAAGGGGCATTCTTTTATTAAAAGAGAACATTCAAAAAAACATGTTGATCAATTAGAAAGCTATGACCCTACCTTTTATGTCAATGGTGTGTCAGTGTTTCATGAAACAGTCAATGTAGTAAGATAAATTAGAGACCCATAGAACTTAAAGTTGACACAATTAAAAAAATGTGCAATGTTATGTCTACAGAAACATTTGCTAGAGTATGTGCTGGTGAGAACCTTAATTTGGCAAAGTATGCAAAGTTTGTTGCTTATGGTGCGGAAGAGATTCAAACTGAAGGCTCAGTAGTACTTTCATGTGGTTCTATATTATGTTGTCGAAAGGACTGTTCATCGAACACCCTTTGATTAACATGTAAATACCGAAAGACCAAAACTTTGAATGGCCTCCCTAACTAAATATACCAACTCTGAGATCACACTACAGTGGAGGAAAGGGCAAATTCTCGATAACAGCCATGAGATTTTTTTCCCCTGGGAAAAACTTCACTTACTTGGCCATTTGAAGTTTTGGTAGTTTGTCATTTATGTGTCAATCAAAGGCCATTTGGTTAACAGCCCTTTCTTCAATGTAAATGGAACCCCTTTCATGTTGCTCTGCTGGGAGAAGCTACAACTTATTTTATATGGTTAAAAGGCATGTCCAGTCATTATTAGGGATCAAAGACAGTTTGAAAATGGGATTACTTTAATTTATTAAGGAAGTCCATCATGTTACTTTGAAATACCACTGCTCTAGTTTTGCACAGTATATTTTTCTACATATACTGATCTTTTTGAAGACAAACTAGGCAAGCTTCCAGTTGTGTATTGCATGAAGTTAGACCCAGATGTCTGTCCAGTTGTTAGGCCAACCCAGCAGAACAGAGTCAAAGTCGAGCTAGATAAAATGGTGCAGCAAGGTGTAATTTGTCCAGCTGAAGAACCAATCAAATGGGTATCTTCCATGGTGGTAGCTCATAAGAAAATCTCAGATGATATCAGCATATGTATTGATCCCTGAAATTTGAACAAATAACTGAAAAGAGCTCATCCTCCAATGTGAAAAGTTGAAGAAGTTGCAGCAGTGATGCCAAATGCCACTGTTTTTTCTGTCTTAGATGCAAAGAGCTCATTTTGGCAAATTTTGCTTGACAAGAAATCCTCACTGATCACTACGTTCAGTACTCCTAATCGCAGGTACAGATTTTTGAGAATGCCATTTGGGATAACTTATGCCAGTGAAGTCTTTCAGTGTGCAATGCAGCAAATTTTTTCTGGGTATCCTTGTGCTATTATAGTAGATGATATTCTAGTGGGAGGTAATGGTGAAGCTGAATGTAACAGAAATCTTAAGAAAGTTCTAGAAAGAGCACTTCAAGTGACTCGTAAGCTGAATCCAATGAAGTGCAAGTTCAAGTTATGAGAAGATATTTATGTTGGTCATTTGTTTACCAGTTCAGGCTTAAGACAAGACCCTTCTAAGCAAACAGCTATTCTTGAGATGCCAGCTCCAGACAATGTTCAAGCCCTTCAGTGTTTTCTTTCATGGTTAACTATCTAGGAAAGTTCATTCCAGACTTAAACCTACTAGCAGCAACACTTAGAGAACTGACACATAAAGATGTATCCTGGTCATGGTTTTGACAACACCAGAGAGCATTTGATGTCCTGAAACAGAGAATTGCCAGTTCACCAACTCTAACCCAAATTGAGATGCAGTATGCATAGACAGAGGAAGAACTCTTGGCAATTGTGTTTGCATGTTTGAAGTTCCGTGATTATATCTATGGTAGACCTATCCAAATAGAAACAAATCACCAACCTCTAGTCACTATCTTGAGAAAGCCCATGCACTCAGCTCCAGCCAGATTACAATGTATGATGTTGAGATTGCAGAAATACAATTTCAGTCTTGTCTACATAAAAGACAAACTTCTTTATCTCGCTGATACATTATCTAGATCACCCAGAAATACCACTGAACAGCATAAGAATAAGAACCTTGATTTTGAAGTCATGACAGTGAGAAACCTTTCTTCAACACATCTTGATGAGTTTAGAAGTCATACAGCCTCAGATACAGTTCTTCAGGACCTCAACTGCTGTGTAAGTCAAGGATGGCCATCAAAGCAATCTAATTTACTTCAATAAGTGCAACCTTATTTTCCTTACAGAAATGAGATTTCATCTGACAATGGTATCATTATGAAAGGTCCAAAAGTAATTTTTCCAAAGTCCTTGAAACCAGAGTATATTGTTATCTTGCATTGTGGCCACCCAGGAACCGATTTTCCTAAAAGTAGGGTGAGAGGACTGGTATTTTGGCCTTTTATGTCACAAGACATTGAGAAAGTACTTTCATCTTCTTCTGTATGTAATAGTATAAAGCCACATCAACAGAAAGAACCACTTCAGCTAAACCAGATTTTTGAACTACCTTGGTTGACAGTAGCCACTGACATTTTCAAATGGAATAGTCAACATTGCTTGGTGTTAGTAGACTCTTATTCCACATAGTTCAAGACTGACCTACTTCCTAATCTAGCATCCAGTACTGTCATTACTAAGATGAAGCATCATTTTGCAGCCCATGTTAGTCCACACAAAGTTATTTCTGACAATGGTACACAGTTTACTAGTCAACAATTCAAAAAATTCACTGAAGAGTGGGATTTCATCCATGTTATGAGTAGTTCTGAGTACCTGCAGTCAAATGGTTTGGCAGAATGTGCAATTCAAAGTGTGAAGCAGTTACTAGAGAAGTTGAAATGAGATAATAGTGATGTTTTTCTGAATCTCTTGAATCTCAGAAAAATTCCACATGATAAACATCTTGGTTCATCTGCCCAGAGACTTCTGTCAAGACAAACCAGAACTACATTACCAGTCAGCAGTAGTTTATTGGTCCCAAGTGCTAAGAATAACAAATCAGTGAAAACCCATCTGTTAAAGAAATGCCTATCCCAGAAGTTTTATTATGACAAGTTCAGCAAACTGCTCAATCCATTATGTGATGGAGATACAGTGAGAATGCTAACGTGCAAAGGTCATGATCGGATTGGAGTTGTGAAAAGTATTTGTCCAGAGCAGACATCGTACATTGTGGAATCACAAGGAGTAGAGTTTAAGTGGAATCAGAAACATTTAATGCTGGAACCTGAGCCTGTACTCCAGCACCTAGCCTGTTTATCTTTGTCACTCTTTATCTCAGAGTGAGTTGTCCAGCGCTCCAGTTCCAGAGGACGTTCCAGTAAATATCCTTGTTCCTGAAATTAATCCCAAAATCTCTGATATGAGTTGTTCACTAAAGACTGTCCCTGTTGCTAAATCCAGTTCTGATTACTATATTACTAGAGCAGGTTGTATTTCCAGACCATGTTACAGATACACGGCAACTTGGACATGAACATTGTGTTTGTTTCTGATGTCTTTTTTATTACATGTCTTATTCCAATGTCATTTCATTGAAGGCAATCTATTTAAGAGGGAGGATGTAGATCAATATGTGTGTAGAGCTTTATGAAGCTTTCTAGGGGTTTGCACAAGAGTATAAATACTGAGTACTTGCAAGCCTGACTGCCATTTTGTAGTAAGCTGTTGAGATGTAAGCATGTATGTCTGTGTAGTCTGTCAGTTAACCAGTTCATTTATATTTTGTAATGCTGCTACCCATCCTGATGTCTTTCTGTTTAATAAAGCATATAAACAAACTACCCCGCCTATTTGTCATCTATACTGTCGAGGGACGAGGAACATAGCGGATGATAAGAAATCCTCTGAAAGGAAGGGAGAGGCTCCCTCTGCCATCTTTAACCTTAATGGATTACTTTCAGAACCCATTTGCTTGAAAGAAACTGCTGGCATGGTGATACATGGATTTTCACTTTATGTAATGACTAAAGAACTGCCACCGTGGGAGAGGTTGGAAATTATTCAATTAGTCATTCAAACTTCTTAGACTTTCCTTTGTTCTGGGGGAGTTCCTAATTTCTCTTTGGAACCTCGCGAACATTGCTGTTTAAACATTTTTTTGACAGCAGCTTGCCAGGACTGTTTATTTTTGCTTTTTAAAAAAGTAGTGGGGGAGCATTAACTCACCTGTCAAACCTAGAGGAAGAGGATTGACAAATTAGAGAGATCCCTTTTATCAGCTTTCCACTCAAACCACCAGACATTTTATTGATCTGTGCAGCAGAGGATTCATAAAACTAGATCTCAGTCTTGATATCCTCTAGTAGGTTTTGAGAATTCATCCAGGCAAACCCCATCACAAAAATTCCAATGGCAGGAGGCCTGAAAGAGACACCAATAGAATCATAAGTACATTTCTAAGTATGGGTAGTCACTTGAGACACAGCAAAAACCAAGTTGCACAAAACAGATTTCTCCTCAAAAGAGTAAACAAATGTTAAAATATTCCTCATACTCTCACAAGAGGCAAGCATAAACTTCAGCAAATGAGCCTGACATTTGAGAATTCTATAAACAAGTGCTGCAGAATAATATACTTTTTCCTCTCCATATTAATCTAGAGCCTTCTCAACCTTGTTAAAAGGAGATATGTTGACTATATGTTCAGCAGCAGCAGGATTCAATAAAACAATAGCACATAGATTAGATCTGGGATGACTATAGAAAAACCTAAAATAACGAGATACTTTATAAAAGTCTATCCGCTTTCTTGGGGGCAGCAGGCTGGCTGTCAGGGAAATTGCATGCTGTGACAAGTGCATCCTCCAATGTAGACAGAATAGTAGTAGGTTTTGGAAATTCCAGTTTGTAACAAATACTTCTTGAGGGAATGAGAAACATCACTGTTTTCCCACAGAAACAACTGACTGATTTGGACAAAGTTTCAGAGAATATAAATCATTCAGAATTACTGACTGAAGCCACACTCTCCTCAGTAACTCAATGAAAATTCTGGGGTGATAATACAATCTGTGCATTCCAAATAATTTTGAGGTTCAAACTCTTCAATCTCTTCAGAAAGTTAACAATCCCTTTTTCTTTTACTAGAAATGGCCATATAGGAAGATTCATGAGCCTGCACTAAACCTTGAGCAAAGCCCAATGAACAACTCATGTCCAAGGGAAACTAAGACAGGAGGAGACATAATTAAGTTTGTCATCTGAAGTAGTTAACTTCATTTGGTGTGCAGCCTGTGGCATACGGATCCGATCTCTGATTAGAGCCGGCAACTTTAGAAAGCTTAGATCTGAGCTCCTAGCTCCTCCCCTTACCCGTAATCCCCTGCCAACCCTAATTGACCCCAGACCTAGTTTGCCGCGCTTAGGTACAGCAGCTAGGTTGCAAGCTCCTAGTCAGATAAGTTTATCTCTTTTTGCTAATCTCATAAAACTTGTGAGTGTGTGTATGGTTAGGTTCCTTAACCCTATGAGCAAGATATTTAGTGTTTTTGGTTAAAAAAAAATAATTTTTTCTCCTCCCCACCCTTCGCTGGTATCATAGCTGTGTGTGTGTGTTGTTTCAGAGTTTGGGGCCTACTGTGTGAGTGAGTTTCATTTTTAGTGTAAACATGTCTGAGGCCCCAAAGTTAGTATTTTCGAAGTGCACCGAGTGTGGCCATAAGCTCTCCCCAGCGGATGGCCACACTCGGTGTGTCCGGTGCCTTGGGGTTGAACACCTCTCCTCTGGGTGTGCGATTTGTGTGGGGTTCAACCCCAGGGCACTGAAGAACCAGAGAGGTCGAAGCTGATCCTAGCGTGACTCTTGCCCCCGGATTCGACTTTGGCCTCCGGTACTTCTGTGGCCTCCTCCCAGGCTTCGGTGGCGGCCACTCCTGCCTCTCTCCCCCCGGCCGGGACTCAAACTCTCACTACTGTGCCAGAGGAGGGGGAGGCCAGGAAGGAGAAGAAGAGGGAGAAGCACTGCAAATGGTGGGCTGAGGCCTCCGCTTCAGCACCCCCGGCTAAGCGGGCTTCTCCCTCCAGGTCTTCCAGGTCTAGGTCTCCTTCTTCTTGGCTCCGGTCTCCATGCTTCTCACCGGGACCCGAGGAGGAGGAGACCTGATCTCCATCGAGGTCATCGAGGTGGCACTCCCGGCCAGCCTCGGTGGCCTCGTCGAGATCGACACATAGCCTGTCTGAAGCTGATTTGGACCAGGTGATGCGAAGGTTCATCCAGACCCAAATGCAGATGGGAGTGCTCCTGCCTCCCCCACTCTGGGGGGGAGCTCAACACCCTTTTTTTGCCCCGATAGCTCCTTCTCTGACCCGCTTCCTGGGTTCGGAGCGCTCGGAGCCGGGCAGCGTTGGAGCCGGGGTTGGGTCGGCGCCGACAGTATTGGGTACTTCGTCTCCGAATCTTCCCTCGAGCTTGCCGGATCCATCCTTGTTGGATCCAAGCTCTCAGAGCTGTGCTCTGAGCTTCGGATCCGAGGGGTTTAGTGTGCCTTCGGCTCCGTCCAGGTCAGAGCACACTGGCCCTTTGGATCCGATGGTCTTGGTGCCGGCTGCGATCCATCCATCAGATCCAAGCGGGGGTCGGCTCTCGGATCCCAGAGAGAGTGGCTCTCCCTCGGCATTCGATGTGGTGGAGAGGGCTCTGTTGAGTGCATCCAGGCTCCCGCTCCCTGCTATGGCTCCACCCCACACTCCCTCTCATTTGGGTCAGGCTTCTGTCACCCGGCCACAGGGACCGCCTGCTTTGACATCTCAGGTCGTTCCACTGGAACAAGACGTTGCTGGTGAGTCATCCTCAGACAGTCCCCCCGAGGATGCTCCTCACAAGCGGAAGTGTAAGAGGAGGCACGTGGACTCCTCTGAGTCCTTGACAGAAGACATGGATTTCGATGAGGGGGGAAGGCTCCCCATGGTCACCCCCTGAGGATGTCTCCTTCGGAGACATCATGGAAATGCTTAGGATCAGGGGGGTGGTCTGCCCCCAAGGCTTCATCTGATGAATCTGTGTTCCTTGAGGTGTTCGAAGCAGGCCCATCTACCTCTTGGGTGTCCCCTCCGGCCGACCCCTTAGTGGATCTTATTACCACTAGGGCGTGGAAGGAGCTGGACACTGTGGAGCCAGTCCCCAAATGTCCCAACAGGATCCTGCGCCCCCCGACCGAGAGGTCCCATTGGAGCAAGGGACCCCCCGTAGCTGCCATGTTGGTGGCGGCAGCCACCAAGAGGGAGTTAGCCCAGGAGAGTCCCTCGGTCCATCCCCCGAGCAAGGAGTCTCGCTCGATGGACCATCTCAGGAAGCGGGTTGATAGTTCAGCGACCTTCTCTGTAAGGTCCCTGAACTACATGGCACACGTGATTCGGCTGCAGCGGGACCTTATTAAAGAGTACGCTGCATCGCCTCCCGGAGTCCATGTCGGGAGAGGACAAACAGCTGTACTCCACCCGCATGGCCACTCTTAGGTCTATCTCTAACACCTCTATGCGACTCTTATCCCATGCTATGGAGGGAGCCGCTAGAGCCAGCGGAGAGGCATAGTTATGAGGCGACAGGCCTGGCTCCGACATTGTGACTTCGCGGAACACTTCAAGGCATCCTTTGCCAATGCCCCCTTCGATGGTTCTGCCCTTTTTGGCAAGACAGTTCGTGAAACTTTGGTCCAGAGCGAAAAGGACGGGAAGATGTTGTCCGCCGTCGGTGTCCACTTCTCTGCAGAGTTCCTTCTCCAAGAACCAAAAGGGACAGAAGAAGATGTGGTTCCGAAAGTCGCAACAATCCCAGTCTGCTCCGGACTCCCAGTCCTTCTGCGGTAGAGGAGGACAGGGTGGACGCCACCCTAGAGGCAGGGGGGGCCCGAAAAACTTTGGGTCCAGAGAAGCCTTCTCTGATCGGCCCACGCAGCAGCCCTGAGGGATTGCCCGACTGCTCCACTCTGGAGGCAGTCAGGGGGCATTTCTCAAAGCACCTGGCAGCTTGGGAGTCCATTACAACAGACCACTGGGTGCTTTGTATCATATCCAGAGGATACAAAATTCCATTTTCCCACATTCCAGACACCCCCAGTCACCTCCCCGATGTTCCACCCAATCAGAGGGAGGTGGCAGCTGCAGAAATCCGGCTCCTCTTAGGAAAAGGGGCCGTCCAGCACGTCCCCCCAGGCCAGTCTGGATCGGGTTACTACTCCAGGTTCTTTTTAGTGCCAAAAAAGATGGGGGACCTAAGGCCCATCCTCGATCTTTCCCTGCTGAATCTGTCAGTAACCAAAGAAAAGTTCCGGATGGTCACTCTTCAATCTATTCTCCCCCTCTTGCGGGAGAATGACTGGATGTGCTCCATAGACCTCAAGGACGCATACTACCACATTTTGATGGATGAATGCTCCAGGAGGTTTCTCCACTTCCAGCTGGCAGCCAGTCATTATCAATTTAGGGTCCTTCCCTTCGGTCTCACCTCAGCCTCCAGGGTGTTCACCAAGGTATTAGCAGTGATAGCGGCCCACCTGAGACTCCAGGGAATACAGGTTTTTCTGTACCTGGACGACTGGCTCCTCACTGCCCCGACAAGGCATCTACTATTCTTAGCCAGGGATTACTTTCTCAGCCTTGTTCCACAACTAGGGATCACTATAAATGCAGACAAGTCCTCTCTCACCCCGACTCAGGTGATAGATTTTATCGGGGCCAGACTGGACACCAACAAGCAGCTCGCCTTCCTAACTCCCGACTGGTTGCATACTCTGAGAGCACACGTGCGGGCCATTTTTCAATCTTTGAAACCTCCGGCAGGATTGGTTCTGAGGGCTCTAGGGTCTATGGCAGCCGCAATCAACTTCCTTCCCATAGTGCATCTCAACATGCGGATATTGCAGTGGACTCTACAGGTTCAATGGTCCCTTCTCTAGTACCCCTTGGATCACCCCATTTCTCTCAGCAGGGTCTGCAAGAGAGCTCTCGTTTGGTGGCTTCAATTGCCGGACCTCCAGACGGGACGCCCCTTTGCCACGACCCCCCCTCTCGCCACAGTGACCACGGACGCCTCTCGTCTTGGGTGGGGGGGCATTATTCGGGCAGGACTGTCCAAGGCATGTGGAACGATTCAGAGACCTTATTGCACATAAACGTTCTAGAGATGAGGGCAGTGCTGTTGTCGTTGCAAGCACTTCAGAGCCTTCTGCCTGTAGGAACGATTGCAGTCCAGTCAGACAGTATGTCTGTGGTTTGGTATATCAACAAGCAGGGGGGAACCAGGTCTTACCCACTCTGTCGAGAAGCCATGAGAGTGTGGGAATGGGCGATCTCCACCAACCGCTTTCTCATTGCAACGCACATTCCGGGATGGACCAACATCCTGGCAGACAGACTGAGTCGCACCATCCTTTCACTTTACGAGTGGTCCCTCAATCCTCAAGTAGCAAGTCAAATTTTTGCTGTCTGGGGGCAACCCTGTTGCGATCTCTTCGCATCTCCCTCAAACACAAAATGCAACAATTACTTTGCTCTCATTCCCCCTCCCGGGGAAGCCCCGAGGGACGCTTTGGTGCATGCTTGGCCACCCGGTCTTCTCTATGCCTACCCTCCTCTTCCACTGATGCTGAGGTCTTCTCTATGCCTATCCTCCTCTTCCACTGATGCTGAAACTTCTTCAGAAAGCCAGTCGGTTGGGGAGCAGAATGATCCTCATTGCCCCATTCTGGCCTTGCCAAACTTGGTTCCTGTACCTCTGGTCTCATCGAGTGAATCCACCCTAGATTCTAGATTCCCTCCTGGATCTTATTTCCCACCCACAGGGACTCCCAGTCCCCGACCTGGTCAACCTCAAGCTTATGGCTTGGCTGCTCCAGTTCCACTTGTAGCGAGGACTCCCGGTATCTCATCCCCGATTAAAGCTATCCTAGTAGCAATGCACAAGCCCTCTACTAGGAAGGTCTATAGTAGTAAATGGAAGTGTTTTTCTATCTGGGTAGAACGCCATAAATTGGATCCCTTCACAGCCCCCTTACCGGTGGTGCTGGATTTTCTTTCAGGCCTCTTTAATGAGGGAGCTAGCTGTTCCACGGTGAAGGTGCAATTAGCAGCTATCTCTCATTATCATGTAGGCAGCGATATGGGTCCTTTGATTACTTCAAAATTGTGCAAAACATTCCTAAAGGGAACTTTCCTACTTAGACCTCCCATAAAGGAAGCTGTACCTCCATGGGATTTGACTTTGGTTTTATAGTCCTTGACGGCCCCTCCCTTCGAACCTGCGGCGTTGTTAGACCTCAAACATTTGACGTGGAAAACAGCCTTTCTGGTGGCTATTACTTCAGCTAGGAGAGTATCTGAATTACAGGTTCTTTCTGTCAAACCTCGATACTTAGCCTTTCACAAGGATAGGGTTTACCTCAGGACCAATCCCTCCTTCCTTCCGAAGGTGGTTTCTGTGACGAATATCAATCAGTCTATCAATTTGCCGGTCTTCTTTCCTAACTACCAGAACAAAGGAGAGTAAAAATTACATTCCTTGGACGTGCATAGACAACTCAGGTTTTACATTCATAGGGCATCTGGTCACAGACAATCCGACCAGTTGTTTGTCTCCTTTGCTAAATTTAATCTAGGTAATCCAGTCTCGAAAGTTACTTTGTCGAAATGGATTTCACAGTGTATCATCACGTCTTATCAGAATTCTGGTAGGCCCGCACATCAAGGAGTTCGTGCCCACTCAACTTGGTCGATGGCTACATCTGCCGCCTTTAAATCCAGCGTTACCTTGGATGATATCTGTTCAGCAGCCACTTGGGCTTCACCTCATACCTTCATAAATCATTATAAGCTGGACATTATCTCAAGAGGGAGAACTTCTTTTGGCTCCGCAGTGCTCCGGAATATACTTCCATGAAGGCCGCCCAAGGTTTAGGTAGCTGGGGACTCTGTCCCACATGTTGCAGACCAAATGAAGTTAACTACTTCAGGTTAAGAAGTTATGTACTCACCATAACGTTCCATCTGAGTAGGTAAACTTCATTTGTCTGCAACCATTCCCCCCCTCCGTCCCCCTGACCTTCACAGATGTTTAGGACATATTATTATTACCCTTTGAGAAGTTAATTAACTGCCTGCTATAGTAGTTATGGGCAAACTTGATCTGAGATCAATCAGGGTTGGCAGGGGATTATGGGTAAGGGGAGGAGCTAGGAGCTCGGATCTAAGCTTTGTAAAGTTGACGGCTCAGATCCAAGATCAGATCTGTATCCCACAGGTTGCAGACAAATGAAGTTTACCTACTCAGATGGAACGTTATGGTGAGTACATAACTTCTTATTTCTTTTTGACAGGTAATTCTGAAGAAGGGCACAACTTTCTGGCTAACCCGAGTGGGATTCCCTGCTCCTTTTGCAAGGACTTAAAAGAGTGCCTCTTTCTTGTCCAGCAAGGGCACACTAACAGCTGCAGAGGATGTGTCTAACCCACAATCCTAATATAAGAGAAAAATGCAGTAGAGTCCCAAATGCCTGCTGTTTTATAACTTAAAATGACTGACTGTCCTGAGCCAGATTGGTAGCCATTTCAATCCAAAAATGGGAGCTATACCCTTAACTTGCCAAGCCATATGTCCTTAAACCTTTATTCAAGGTGTGCCCTAGCTCCCTGAGAGGAATTATGTGACCTGACAGGAATTTAAATACAAAGTCCCACTTAGACACACTCTTCTCTAGCTGGTGCATGGTCCAAGCCCCGCATGCTAGACATGTGAAGGGACATGTTACTCAGCTCAATGTAAGTTGCTGAATAACCTCAATTTGATCATTTTTTTGACAGAAAAATCCAAATCACCAAGGTATCCTGGGTCAAAGTAACATCTCACGATCATAAGAACTGAGAGAGCTCACCAACCCTAAAGACACCTGCATACAGCCACAAAAATAATGTTGACCATTCTGCATAAATGTGATAATCTGTCATTGTAGAGTGCATCCTTAAAATGGCAGTTCGTAACATGCCAACTGGATTTCTGTTGTCATCAGTTAGTCCATTTACTCTCTTCCACCATTTCATATCTATGCTAGTAGTCCAATATTTCAAGTAGTCATGCAAGCCAAAAAACCTAGGTGTTTAACTGAGGGCCACTAGCTGGATATGAACAGTCCTAACTGCAGCATTTAGCAAGCACCTGGCTAACACATAATGCATAATGAGGGAAAGGGACCAGTGTCTATCTGGGGGATGGGGACAGGCAACATAGTCTGAAATCATTTAAAGGAATGTAGAGATGAAGCGTATTCCATTCTTAAACTATTCAACCAGGAGTTAATTATCAGCATAATCATCATTTCACTCCAAACAGACAAATTTCTGGAAGGATGCTGGTAGGAGTTTTGTGTTTCTGGGACCAGCTGATGAAATTTGGAAAGCTGCAATCAAGACATGCTGAGAGCTATAGCATTTAATCTGCTCAGAACATATTTGACAGAAAAAAAAAATCAAGTTAATGTATAGGGTATAAAGCACCAAAGTCCTCTAAACTTACTGATCACAATGTGGCCTTGTAAACTTCTTCACTAACTCTCTGACTATGGCCTAGTTGTCTGAATGAAATATAACTTTTTGATTCTGAATTGACCTTGCTAGACCATAACAACTACTCAAATTGGCATCATTTTGAGGAATGTAATGTCTCTTTTCTTGTCTGAAGCCCACAGCAAAGGCCATGAAGAAGAAAACCACTGACCATTCATGTAAGCTCCATCACATGGCTATACATGGCATTGGTGAAGATGTACAAGGTTCAGAAGTAACCCAGACATTTTGCCAGTGGGATACTCCATTATAATGTGCCAAGAAAACTTTTCAAAAATGCATATCATCCTTAACCCTTCTTGTGACTCTTACCCAGTGATTTTTTTTGTGTCTCCTTTTCAGAAGTTGGTCAGCATCTGAGAAACATTATGACTAGAGTCACAGCTTAACAGGTGAAGATGAATAGACCTAACTGTTCCATAACCTCTTGTATCTTTACCTTTTGAGCACTCAAAAAGGTGTTGATGACCTCCTTCAAATATCACAGCTTTCCCTATGGCAATTTAAAGGATGAAGAGATATATTAATCTCCAGACCCAGAAATACAAGGGACCACAGCAGGCCATCTATCTTGTTCCTAGTCAACTGAAGTCAGAGTTGGTGGCATGGGTTGATAGAGTGACCCATGCTCTTCTTGGCACCTTGCTCCCTATTGCCTGCAATCAGGAAATCATCCATATCATGAATGCCAGCCTGGCATGTGTCCCTGTTCTGCCAACATCAACGGACAGCAGTGATAAATTTCTCAAATGTAGTGCAAGCCATTGCATACCCCATAGGCGTCACCATGTCAAAATAAAACTGTCCCCTCCCCTGAGACTCATGCCCAGGAAGGACAATTTCTAATACAGATGGGCATCAGTCAGAAACCAACTCAATGTCCAGTTTTTCCAACCAAGGATGCCAAAACTTCCAGATAATGGTAACTGCCTCCTCCAGGAAGGCCTAATTAAGTCATGCTTGCTCTCTGCTGATGTAATCATCAATGAAGGATCCTTGGGGAAAAGATAAATGATGTATCAGCCTGAACTCGCAGGAGATAGTCCTAGCAGGGAAGTCCTAAAGTAAGGAAGGAAGGATATGGAGTTACTTGAGTTGTATGATTACTCTACCAGCACCCATTTCAGTAGTGAGAAGCTTCCTCATGCCTTTGCTAGAAAGTAAGTTACTAAAAGTCCCATCACTAGCACGTACCTCTTAGTTAATAGAAGAAATTAAACTGCAACCTCATAACACAAATTGTGCCATTTGTTCATCTGCATAATCTTGCAACACCTTGGGAAATACCTGTACCTTGATGTGGGACTGCATGGGTGTATGGCTGGGAAGTGCCTCAAATGGGGGGGGTGAAGCCCCAAAATCCCCAAAAGAACCCTCTGTCCCTGACCAAATGATCCTGTTTTAGAGAAAAAGTTTTGCAGTCTGTCCTTTAGCCAGTGTTGGTAGCTGCCTGACCTCCTTTTAACCCATCTAACTGCCAAGGGCCCCTCACCACAATAGGCATAGATGTGTAACAAGCAGCATGTTGCCCAGGTACATTTGTTGGTATTGAAAGCCCAACAGGCCTTCCCTTTTAATTCCTCATTCTTGGGCCTCCATGCAATATTCAAACCAGGCTTATCATTACTCTCCGCCAAGGAGGGCATACTAGGATGAGAGAATCTCAGGTTGCTTACTAAGCAATTGAAAACAGGACCTAGCTGACCCACTTGCAATTCTCTTTAACCATAGCCTGAGAACTGGCTTTGTATCAACAGAATGGAGAACAGCAATAGTAATCCCCTTGCATAATGGGGGGGCCATCAACTGACCCTGGGAACTATAGACCCATAAGTCTAACCACCCTCATCTGCAAGGCCATGGAAAGGACCATCATGGACCTTATCAACAAGGACATAGGCAACCTTCAAACTCTAGTCCCAACCCAGTTTGGTTATTGAACCTGGTAGACTTATTTGAGAAAGTCACCAAAGACTTGGATGAAGATAAGACAGTGTAGACCACCTATCTGAACCTAGCCAAAGCCTTTGACACAATCCCCCACTCAGATATCTTTATAAAAACCTCTCCCAGCTAGATGTTAGCCCTTGTATAATTAGATGGGTAGAAAACTGGCTAACCAACAGAACACATACGTCAAAGTTGGTGACTCCACCTCTACCAGTAAACCTGTCACTGGTGGCATACCACAAGGATCTGTACTGAGCCCTTTACAATTTTGAATCTATTTCTTGGAGAGCCAGCCTAAAGTAGATGACCTTTGGCTTACTAAGCTCACTGATGACTGTAAACTAGGTACAAATCACTGAGTGCCCCAACAATGTTACTATATTACAGGAAGGGCTAACACAAACAAGTGACCACAGTCTAAAACTAAATGCAAAATAGTGCACTATTATTCCATTTGGCAAAGCAGGATTCCCCCACTAATTACAATATTGACAGCACCTCTCTAAGTTCAAACCCAGTGGTGTGAGATCTGGGAACACAGGTCATTGGTAATCTGCACTTTGACCAAAAGGTTTCCACAGTGGTAAGGAAAACCTTCTACATTGTGCATCTCATAAGAAAAGGTATCACATCCAGGTCTAAGGATGTTATAACCCCACTTTATTCGACCCTAATCAGACCATTAATAGAGGACAATGTTCCCTACTGCATGTATCTCACCAGACACCTGCAGCAACTGGAGAGACCACAGAGGTTTCTCACTAAGAAGGTACAAAGCCTCCAAGCCATGACTTATTTGGATAGACTGAAAGCTCTGTCACTGTATCATATAGGATGCTGAGAGGCAGCTTGTGCCTGGTTACAGGGCAGTCTCTGACCCTAACCTGATGGAAATGCTGCACATTTGCAAATCAAATGGCACTAGAGCCACTCACTCTAGGGATCTCAACCTTGCCACTGACATTAACAGAACATGTTGGAGAGACAGGCATGTTTCCTAGAGATTGCCGCTGCTCTCGAATAAACTTTCAATTCATGTGAAGCAGAGCTCCTCAATGACCCTGTTGAAGTGTAACCTGGACAAATGGATAGGTGACTGCAAATTCACCCATGGGGTGGCAATTATGTCCCCCGTGGACAGCGGTAGTTGGTGCTGATCTGTAAAGTACGTCCATCTAAGCAAGGACAATTGATGCCACCTGGCATTACCAAGGTTAGGCTTATAAAGGCTATAGAGCCACTAGCCTAGTTACCTCCTATGAACCTATGAACCTATATATTGGGGTGGCACTTATCCCACCATAAAGCTGGATTTGTCACTTTCACATCCATGCTACCCTGGTGCAAATGTTGTGGGACTCACATAATCTCAAAAAATATGAAAGGAAAGGCAAGGCCTGTTGTGGGTCTGTCTTGACTATTACCATCAGGTATAGAGTCAGCCCCATTGTCCAGATATCCCAAGTTCTTGCTTTGACCTTACAAAATGGCTTCCTACTGAAAACCACATGTGCTTCCTTTAGGTCTTGTGCTCCTGAGGTATCATCTTATATTAAATACTGAATTCCATCTACATCTGTGTGATCAAAAAATCAATGCTCTCTCTGATACATATGCATTGTGAATGACAGAGAATGATATGGGCTTTAATATGTGCTCCTGGGAGCAGTGAACCTCATACCAAACCTATAGCCTCTGTTTTCCCCCATTGAAGCTAAAAATCCTCCAAGGACAACTAGCTGCTGGTTACTGAAGACCAACTGAGGAAAGGCCACTGCCAGTGAAACTGGGACTTTTCAATTCTCTTTTCTACCCATGAAATGGTGAACCTGGTGAGTACTACCAAAATGTTTATCAATGACAAGGCTAAACAATCTTACCCTCCTTTCGTAATGTTTTTTGAAACTTCTCTAGATACTCATCTGCTGCTTGTTCTGGTAATATAATCTGAAGTCTGCATACTCTAAAATTATCATTACTTTCAAGAGGGTCCACAGATTGCACTGTCCTTGAAGCCTCTGGGCTCTGTTCTAGATTGGACTACTCAGCTGGGCCTTTCTGAGAATGTCTCCTTGGTTTCTTAGATAATGTCTAAATCACACTACGATCAAAATCATCTTTTACTGTTATCCCTGTCTTGCCAGAACTTATGGCCTACTAACCTTGTTCTGTTTAGAATTTACCAAAAAGTGTCTTACCTCAGAAACTATCTATTACCTCAGAAACTAACTAAAAAAAAAATACTGTAAGCCTGTTTCCTACCTTTCCTGTAACTAGTTTTCCAGATACATATTTGCTGTATCCAGGACTGTATGTAAGCTTCTGAGCCCCCCAAGCCTTTCTCTGTTGGAGGGAAGCCTTCTAGCTTATCAGTGAGAGTGGTGAGCACTAGGTAACCTCTACCAAATAAGGAGTTGTTCTGGCCCAGAAATTGTAGTTATTGGCTGTTTGGGCAATCTTTTCCATGTCTCTCAACTTTTTGATTTGAAAGCCTGCATTTGCACTTGTTTTTGTCCTGTAACTCATCTAGTGCAGATACAGATTCTTAGTTTTACCAATTAAATTTGTTTATTCGTGCCTAGCACTTGTTCAGAACTTGTAAGCACTAAATAAGCTACAAATTACTATAGCACTCAACCTTCCTCATTACCAAGAGGAAAACAGTTTTTGTACTTACTTTTCTCACTTGCTTAGAGAAAAACATCTCTTGTACTCACTTTCCTCACTTATCTAGAGGAAAATAGTTTTTTTATTCAGGCATGTCCAAGGGTCAGCTCCCAGTGTTCTCTCCTGTCTATCTGATGAATCTGGGCATCTTGAGGCAATGTAGAAATTGCCTCATGTACACAGACAACCCTCTCCTCCTACCACCCAACACTACAACCTGTGAGAGATGCACTTATCTAGCCAAACTGGAGGTAAAGCTCTCTCTAGCCGAGACTGAACTTGACAGTCAAGAGGAGAAGGTAAACATTTGCATCACACCACACTCATCACATAGTCTCACTAAATCTACACCACCAAAATTCACACATAGTAAGACAAAAACATTTGTGGAGGCTCTCAACAATAATCTGTCTAAGTAACAGAGACCTTCAAAGTAGAAATGCAAGCAACATCCATCCCCCAACACATCCAAAATGACACATAGCCCACAGACTCAGTGTACCACTCAACATCAGCCAATAAGGCAAAACAACGTAGCCAACACACTAGTCATAGGTGACTCTATAGTCAGGCACACTGATGTCCCACTCACCAGGCTAAACAAGGAGAATGTTACTGTCAGCTGCCTGTCAGGTGCCAGGATTGGCCACATAACCCATGCACTCAGGTCACTCCACAAGAAGTACAAATATGACTCTGTCATTGTCCATGTTGGTGTGAATGACCTGAGACGTACCTCCCTGGACTACATAAAAAGAGACATGGAAAAGCTCTCCAATCTTGTAGCCCAGGCAGGTATGACCCCAGCCCTGAGTAGCATTCTTCCATTGCCCAGAATGATACCACAGTACAAGGACAAAATGACTGACTTCAACAATTGGCTAAGCTTCTGGTGTCATTCTAAGGGGATCCAGTATCTATCTGCTTGGGATGACATGGTCAACAGACCACGATGGTTTGCTACAGATGGCCTGCACCTGTCGCCCCTGGAATTCTGGATACTGGCTAAGGCTCTTGCAGCCCCTATAGTGCCTTTTTTAGGCAAGGTTCAAATGGCAAATTCACCACCATAACAAGAACAGGCAAGAAAAAACTGAGGGTAATGCTACTCAGTGCTAGAAGTCGAAATCTCAAAATGCACTCACTCAAGGCACTTAATAAAATGGAGAACATCGATATCTGTGCTGTGACTGAAACCTGGTTTAAGGCTCCAGAGAGCACCCCTGCACTATCAGGCCTTAACTCATACTATACTTTTTGGCCATGTAACCTGGACCAAAACACCAAAGGCAGAGGTGTGTCTATATTCGTTAAGGATATCCACACCTCCAGGCTAGTTGCTCAGCAAAATGCATCCGAGGTTATCCAAGTGCAACTAACTCTGGGCAAAACTGTAATCCAAATTGTAGCTTGCTACAGATCCCCCACCATGCCCCAGGATTCCCACTCCTCTTTTCTTAATGTACTGGAAAACATTAGGGTTCAACCAAATACCCAAATAATGGGCAACTTCAACTACCCCACCATTAACTGGGAAAACTACTCATGTACCAACTCCTTAGCTCAACGTTTTCTGGAATTCATAAACTCCAATGCCCTGGGTCAACTTATTCACACCCCCACCAGGGGCAACAATATCCTAGACCTAGTCATTACCAACATGAGTGACCAGTGTTCCACACCTGAAGTCAACTCCTCATTGGTCCAATCCGACCATAAGCTAATCACCCTTGATATCCACATCCTGACCCCACCCCCCATTAAGGAAACCACGGTAAAACATTTCTCCAAAGCCAACTTCATGCTTCTTAAGACAGAAGTGGTGAACTTTATGACACCCATACAGATGGACAATACAGTTAAAACTGCTGAATCCTACACAAATGAACTCTATAATCACTTACACGAGTGCATAGATTGTGCTATCACAAAGAAAACCAAGATGCTATCCTCCAAAAAAAGGAAGCCAATCTGGTGGTCCCCTGCCATAAACAAACTCTACAACAGAAGGAAGAAACTGTTGCAAAAGAGAGTAAAATCCCATGAGTGGAGGAGCTCCCTGGCCAGCCTCAGTCAGAAGCTGAGATCCCTTATAAGATCCTGCAAAGCTAGCAATGAAAACAAAATTGCCACTGATTCTAAGGACAACCACAAAGCGTTCTATAGCTATGTCAAGAATCCCAGTGGTAACACCCAGATCTGCTCTGAGTTACAGCAGAATGGCACGACAATTATAGAACCAACTGATATTGTCAACATCCTGGCAGATAGGTTCAGTGTTGACTTTACCCGTCCACCCACTAAAGGGCCCATATCTATACAGGAAGAATGCAGAGTCCCTGTAATCACAACTATGCAGGTAAAAGCTGCACTCTCTAAAGCCAAAAACACAGCATCCATGGTACTGGACAACATCCCAGGCTGCATGAACTTCAGAATGAACTGGCTCCCCACCTATGCACCATGTTCAATAATACCCTTGCATCAGGCTTTGTGCCCAAAGAATGGTGCACAGCAACAGTTATCCAACTCCAGAAAGGGGGAGCCACCACTGATCCCAGGAACTATCGCCATATTAGTCTGATGAGCCTTGTCTGCAAGGCCATGGAACGTATCATCATGGAACTCATAAACAAAGACATTGGTAACCTCCAAACTCTGGATCCCACCCAGTTCAGGTTTGTGAAAGGCAGATCATGGCTTCTGAACCTGATCGACTTCTTTGAGGCAGTCACCAAAGCCGTAGATGAGGGTAAGGTGGTTCACCCAGCCTATCTTGACCTTGCCAAGGCTTTCTTCACCATCCCCCATTCCTGAATTATAGCTAAACTCACTAAACTAGGTATAAATCCCTACATCACAAGATGGGTTGTCAACTGGCTCACTGACAGAACCCACACTGTAAAAGTTGCAGACTCCAAATCTGACCTCAAACCAGTGACAAGTGGAGTACCATAGGGTTCAGTCCTGGGACCTCTCCTGTTTGGCATCTACTCTCTGAAGTACAGGCTAAGACAGAAGGTCTCTGGCTAATGCAGTTTGCAGATGACTGCAAACTAGGAGCCATAGTCAATGCCCCCAAATGATGTGGACATCCTACAGAAGGGCTTCCCTGAGAGAGATGCCTGGTGTCAGAGCCATGGCCTCAAGCTCAATGCCAAAAAAGTGTATTGTCATCCCCTTTGGTAAAAAGTCTGTACCCATGAACTACCACATAGGCAGCAATCAACTTAACACCGAATGTGTGATAAGAGACCTTGGGACCCAGGTGGACAGTAGTAGCTCCTTTGATAGTCACATCACCAAAGTAGTCAGAAGTCCTTCTACATGACACACCTCATTATAAAAGGGTTCTCATCCAGGAAAAGAGAGGTCATTGTTCCCCTCTACTCTACACTCATTAGACCCATTATAGAGTGCAATGCCCCTTTTGGAATGTACCTCACAAGACATCTGCAGCAGCTGGAAAGGCCACAGAAGTACCTCACTAAGAGGTTTACTGGCCTCATACAAATGCCCTACACTGACCGTCTCAAAAAACTCCAGCTTTACTCCGTAGTATATTGCCTACTCTGAGGTGATCTCTGCCTAACATATAAAGCTATGTCAAACCCAGAGCTGTTGGACATGCTACACCTAAAGAAATCCCAATCCGTCCAAGCTACATGCTCTAGGGACCTAAACCTTGTCACCACAATAAACAGGACATGCTGGAGGGATAGATTCCTGTCCCAGAGACTTCCCATACTCTGGAACAGGCTACCCATCTATGTCAAGCAAAGTTCTTCATTAGCACTCTTCAAGAAAAATTTTGACAAGTGGATGGGAAATAAGAAATACACCCCGGGGATCACTTCTGTGTCTCAGATCAACAGTGGCACAGGAAAATATCTTTCTTGGGTGTAGTAAGCCAGGGAACATTGATGGCTAGGCTTACATAGCCCCTTGAGCTGATAGCCTAGTACCTACCTATGAACCTATGAATTATATTCTTCCACCATGCTCTCAGTACATGAAAGTCTGATATACCTGCACTGAAAAAGAAAAAAAAAAACTTTTGCAGTCCATTCTCAAGCCTGAAACCAATATATCTGAAATGTGTTGGATTACACTTAATAAATAATGACACTAATTTCAGTTATAGATGTTTTTCTATTTCATAAAGTCAAGTTAATTCCCATTTTCTTATTCTCTCTCTTTCTCACGCTATTAGTACTAGTATTTAAAAAGTGTCACTGCTTATTATGGATTTGTCTTTAACCATGAGATAAAAGGTTGGAGGCCATCATGTCCTCTCTCATTGTTATGTCAGTTTCTTTCTTTTTATTTATTTATTTTTATAGAATGCCCATCACTGTACTGTCACTGCACATAACCAAACTTACTGAACTTATCTGAAAAAATCCTGTGTTAGTTTGTAATTTATTGATCTTTACTTTTAAAAACAGGTGTGACTGTGAGTGATAGCGAGCAGAAGCTTCTGCATGCTTTCACATGTGATGTAAAGGAATTCCCGCTTTTGCTTGACTTGCACAAAAAGTATTGTCAGAGCAATTACTTTATTCTGCTAAATATTTCGTTTTATATTGTTTGTGAGACTTTTTCTTAGAGAAGTCGATTTAAAATCACTGCGAATTCTGTAGGAAATGATTTTCATTATCCTTTCATTATAGAATTCTTTATCCATTTGCAGCTCAAAATGGATTCCTTTAATGAGTATGCCATTAATGATTTGCTAAAGCACAAGTAACTTGTACAGTGTACTAAATGCTATGTATAGTTAAAGGTAACACTTGATAACACTGGTTATCTCTGTTCATCACGCCAAAAGTTTGAAGATTTGCTAACCATTGTTAGTAGAAAATCTAGACTTACTGACGATGATTGCACTTGTGTAATTGGCCAGCTTAGAGAACTGTTGTTACATATATTAATGACTGAAATGATGAGGCAAATAATGTTAGGCAAACAGCAAATAGAGTGCATTTAGAAAAAAAAGTGTTGATGGTCAGTCATCTCATACTATACAAGATAATCCCACTGACAATGTTGAAATTCTGGATACGAGTATTCAGAAATCTAAGGATTCAGAGCCTTTAGATGAAAATAAAAAGAAAGAAAGGAAGCAGCTCACAACAAATAACAAGGAAAAAAAACTGATTGCTGTCTATAAAGCAAAGACAGCATATATACTAAAAAAGAAACTAAACCTCACACCAAAAGTTCCAGGCCAGATGAATGCATTCAGTTTAGTACACAGACTGGTTTATTAAAATAAAAAAATAACTTCTGCAGTAAAAATTAACAGCACAACCTCAAACTCTTTTACCATTAAGAGCAAATAACACTTCTCTGGTGCCTCGGCTTTCAGAAAAGCCTTTTCAGAGTACATCTTTCTGCTGGTAAGCACACACTTAAATGCATGCATTTAATCAATTAAATAATCATCCAATTAAGAATTCACTAAAAAGCCAACTAAAAAGGTTAACTTTTAATATTCTTTTTAACCTTCTTACATTAACTGCTTCCAAGAGAATTCCCTATTCAAACCTCTTGAAAACATTGTATCATATTTTAAAATAAATATTGCTTCCTTCCTTCTTAAATGCTCCTTAATTTTTCCATCAGTACTAAACCTAGGATTTACTTGTTCCAAAACAGTTGCCTGCAACCCCTGTGGGTCTCCATTATGGTGTTCCTTAAAATTCATAGCTACAGGATTCTGAAATCTTTGCTTCTTGATGTCCCTTATGTGCTCTTTCAGTCTTGCAGCAAAACTTCTCTTGCTCTCCCCAATATAAAATAATCCACAAGAACATTTTTAAACTATATATCATCTTTTCACTATTGCAAGTGAAGCTGCCTCTTCTATCACATTTTTTTCCATTAATGCTTTCAAAATTATCAACTATGTGTTTGCATACTGTGCAATTGTCACATGGAAAAGTTCCATGTCTCACTATATTATTTTCTATATATTTTGGACTCTCAGATTTTCCATGTACTAACATGTCCTTGAGACTCCTGCCTCTTTTATATGAAAAGCAAAGTTTAACATTTTTAGGTAGGATTTTTCTTTTTGTATATAGGACCAGTAATATCTAACTATTTTCTCTAAAATGTTAGAAAAATTAGTATTCTTAGACACAAAATATAACTCACTTTGTTTTTCCTCTACATTCTTTTTCTGCATTATTATGTTCTGTGCTTTATTCACTTTTTTGTTCATTACTTTATTATACCCCAACCATACTTTCTCTGGCTCATAGCCCCTTTCTATAAAATGTTAGTTGTATTTTGAACTTCCTTCTCACATTCCGTTCTGTCACTACACAAACGTTTAACCCTAAACATTTCCCCATAAGGAATGGAATAGATAGTGTTTGTGTGGAGGGGAGACAACTAGTTCCATGCAACACAAAACTTGGTTGTCCCATTTTTCAAAATATTTTAGTTTTAAGTTTACAATCTTCTTGCCCTTCTATTGTAAAATCCAGATAATTTACTGTCTTTCCTTTTTGTAACCCATCAGATTTGATCTCAAACCTGTTAATTTGCAGTTTTTGAACAAACTTTTCCACCTCTCCATAGCCCCCCTTGCAAACAAAAATCAAATCATCAATGTATCTGTAAAAATGAACAACATGCTTTCCAAAAAAGTCATTCCTATACACATATAGATTTTCGCAGAGACCAATAAATAAATTAGCATATGTGGGGGCAAAAGCTGCTCCCATAGCTGTCCCAAACTTCTGATGATACAGAGAGTCATCAAATTCAAATATATTATTTTCTAAACAAAACAATGTCAGTTCTATAATATACTGTGTACTGGGGCTTTTCCCCAGAAAAAAAATTCTATAGCTTCAATGCTATCACTATGTTTTATACTGGTCTATAGGCTGACTACATCTATCACTTTAAAAAACATGTTCTTCTGCCATGCTATTTTATTTACTTTATCCAGTAAATCAAACATGTCTTTGATATATGAAGGTAATTGTATCACCTTTTTTAGCAAAAATTGATGCAAAAACATCCCAAATTATGGGTTACATAATTGCAGGCAGATACAATGGGATGACCTGGAGGGTTAACCAAGATTGTATGTATTTTGGGCACAGAAAAAAACTTTGCCAACTCACTGCTTTTATTTAAAAATAAACTACTTTGTTATATAACACACAGATTACATTAGCATTTCTCTACTAGAAAACCATCAGTCTACAGAGAAAAGCATATTTTTTCCCAAAATAGAAGGTAGAAAAAAGAGGCAAGGGACAGGCGAAAAGGAGGAAATAAAAACTGAACATGGAAGGACTGAAGAACATTACTGTAAGAAGAAAAGAGGAGAAAGACAAATGTTGACTACATGGCTCAAACTGTGGATGTATAATGCTATGTGGATGAGAACTGCATGTTTGCAAATGTAATAAGCAATGAAAACAGTGAGATTAATAAGATTAATGGTAATGAAGATCATTCCTTTCCAAAAATTGATGGAGCAGATATTACTGACTTAGAAATTGAAGTTTCTTTAGATCTGCTCAGAAAAAGATATTCTTGTAATTGGAGATTCAGTTATTAGAGGAAGTGGCACTTACATCCGCAGAGATGATAATGAACATTTTATAGTGTTATACTTGCCAGGAGCAAAAATTGAGGATGAGAGAAAGGCTTTAAAAGACCTTAATGTAAGGAAGTATGGATCTATGTTTATTCATATTGGTATAAATGACCTCATCCACAAGGACTCTTTGACTGTTAGTAGGGAACTTACAGCCCTCTTAGATGGCACAGCTTGTACAGGTGTTAGGACATATTTTTTTACAAATCACATATAGAAAAGAGAGTCAGATCTCTGTGAATGGAAATAATTTTTGGGTAAATACCTAGGTGAAAAAAATGTCCTGCTTTAAACATTGGAAATGTGTAAGCATCTGAGCCTAATTTTGGGCACACATGTTTAGACAGGATAGTACACACTTGTCAAGATCAGTGAAGGCAGTTTTCCAGCAGATATTTTGCAATATTTGACAAACACAGGGCAAGATTGTTGCCAGGATTGAAATTTAACAGTTCACTGATAGCAACATTTGATGCATATCTGATGGTTGCAAATGTTAGGAGCATCAATAATAAAGTTATTTTACTGGAAAATATGCTGTATTTCCACAAGATTGATGTTGTTATGGTTTGAAAAACATGGTTAAAGAAAAATGACTGGAAACCAATTCTGTCAGAGTGTAAATGTTTTTACTGTGATACACATTCTAACAAAATGTCAGGTGGAGGTGTTATGATAGGGATTAAAGATACTTATGAGACCTGTGATTCAATGTTCAATGATAACACCAATACAACAGACTGACTGTGACAATAAAGAAAACGCTGGAACATATAAGAATTGTAGAAGTATATAGATCAACAAAGTCAAGTGCTGATGACCTTGAGGAAATCATATATGTCTTGTATGAAATACAGGCAGAAAGAATAATACTGTTTGGGGACTTACATTTTTCCAGAAACCAACTGAAATAATATTGATTCAACAACATTAATATGAAAATTATTCACAATGTGTGTTCAGGGGCAACAATTGCTTCAGATTGCATAAAAGCCTACCAGGGAACAGAGCATACTAGACATTGTTTGCGTTTCTAAAGAAATTACTGTTACTTCATCTCAGGTTTTACCTCTGTTTTTCTGCAGTTATCATGGGACTATAAAGTCTAATTTGTTGCTAGATAATTCTCCAAACTGAAATCTAAATCAGTGTACAAAAGATTAATAGCAGATGACATGGAAACAAAACAGTCATTATGTTAAACAGATTGAAGTGATGCATTCAGTGGAAAAATGCAGAAGGAATATGGAAAGTTTTGAAAGAGAAATTGTTTGAATGTAAAAAAAATGTTTAACATCAAGCTCTAGACAATCAATGTCAGGAGGGTATACTTCCATGAGAACAAGATACTTGATTGTGGTGAGAGACAAAAATATAATAAATGGAATAGGAGTTGAACTATGACTTTGAAAACTGAAATAAACAAGCTGGGCAGACAAATTAAATATTTTGTGAGACACAATCAAGAAAAAATTGAAGAAAATATACATAAAGATACAGAGCATGATATGAAACCATTTATAGATGCATAAGATGTGGTATAAGTAAAGACATGCAAATTAATAAATTCTATATAGATTCTAAAATTTATTCTCAGACACAGCAGATTACAGCTATATTTAAACAATTTTATGCAAAGTGTTTTGACTTCACAAAGTGAATGATAAATTGTCCTAGTCTACAAAACCTCAAATACTGGAATCAAATTACATTATATTGAAAAAGAATTACACAAACTGGATCTGAAGAGCACAAGGAGGAGACAAAATAATAAGTAATAATGACCAGAAAGCACTTCAGCATGAATTTACAGAAGCATTATATTTACTATTTACTAGGTCGTATACATATGGGGAGATTGTTCATGACTGGATGAAAATGAGAAAGTGAAGTAGGCCAAACCCAGAGACATACAGACCCATAAGGTTACTTTCATGTTGTGGAAAAATATTGTAGAAGGTTTTATTGGATAAACTATTTTCAAAATTGGAAAGGGTGGGACTTGAAACCATATATCAGCATGAATATGTTGAAAATAGATTTGCTGCCACCTATAACATGATGTTCTATAACAATATAATAATAGCTATGATTGAAAAATTGTGTTGTGATATAATTTATATTTATGTGACTTCAGCATTTGATAGGATCATACACAAAACACAGAACAGCAAATTAGAACAACTAGGTATTGATGTAGTCTCAATAAGATGGATAGCTGTATGGCTTTCAAACATACTTCTCAACTGTCCAGATTTTTGCAAAATGTTTAGATTTTTGCCTCATATATTTGGCCTGATCCTCATAACATTGAGTTTTGAACTTCATATCATTCAGAAAATGCATGCCAATATAAAACCTGTTATTCTAAAAATTTCTAGGTTTATAAGAATAATATTTAAAACTTGTCCCTATTTCTGGGGTCTTTGTTTCTCCATTATTTAAGGCATTACCCAGATTTCTTGCATTAGGAAGTTGTGAGGTATGCTTACAAATACATGTCAAATATCATACAGCAACTGCAGAGTGAAATTTCAATTTACAGTCAATGTGTCACATAGGGGTTTATCCTAGGCCCATACTTGCCTAGACTAGCCCCGGGATTCAAGAAGCTCAGCTCAAGGATGGCTTTAGCCTTGCACCAAGCATCCTCATTACAGATGGTGCAGCAGCGCCATATGAATATGTATGAGGGTGTGCCATCGCACCCTCGACGTGCACAGGAAACTGGTGCGAGTGCAGGTGGCCTGAACAAGTGCTCTACGGAGTCGTAAACATGCCCCGACAGTTGCACAACCTACTATGCCTACTATTAGAGCCCACTTCTAATAGTAAGTAGTAATTCAGTGTCCGTGGATACCGAAATGTATGCTAAGCATACAAGAGTGTCCACGAAAAGTGAAATAAAATCAAAGTAGTAAACACACAAGCACATAGTGGAATGTTGAGCCCTATCCCTAGAACTTTCACAATTAGATTCCCAGTGTCCTTATTATACATTTGTATTGCTGCAATATCGAAGGTGTAAGCAAAGCGCAGCGTGTTTGCACATCGCTGCCCTCCACTTAGCATAGCTTACACATCAAAATCATTCAAATAGAGAAAAACGTGGAATCAACATAAACGTCAATAGTGTAGTGTTTAGAGCATCCAGCTAATGAACAGGCTTTCATGGTTCAAGCCCAACAATAGCACATATTATTTTCCATGTGGAATGAATGTTGTTTTGCTGTAAAAGTGACATAAGAGTATCGCATGAGATGTTTAAATAAATGTCATTCAATCAAAGTGGCAATGTCATAATGAATAAGGCACTAGTAAGCAGGTGTAAGCACAAATAAGCAACAGTAAACATATATAAGTACCAGTAAGCAAGTCTGAGTGCGCTCGCACAGGTCTAAGCAGTGCCCAGCATAGGAAATGTATACAAGTATATACAGATATATAATATAGATTATATATATATATCTATATATATATATATATATATATATATATATATATATATATATATATATATATATACACACACACACACACACACACACACACACACACATATATATATATATAATATATATATATATATATATATATATATATATATATATATATATGGGTCCCCTTAATAATCCCGAATGCACAGAATCCCGATGCCCAAAATACCAAGAAGAAAAGTCTGAAACCCAACATTACCGAGAGACCAGAAGTGCAAAATTCAAAATCCCGATGTTAAGGGATTTTGAGTTAGCATTTCTGGTGTTATGGTTCAGGTAAGTATGTGTGTGTAAGTGTGTTTGTGAGGGGCTTTAGGGTTTGTAAGAGTGTGTTGTGACTGGTGTGTGTGCGTGTGTGTGTGTGTGTGTGTGTGTGTGTGTGTGTGTGTGTGTGTGTGTGTGTGTGTGTGTGTGAGGGACTGTAATGTGTGGGTGTGAGTTTGCCTTGTGTACATGTTTGTGTGATCTCAGAGTTAGAATAATAAAGTAGGGGGCTTTGGGGGCACAGCCCCCCACATGGGAAGTACAGGGGGTGAAGCCACCCTGCTTATCTTTAGAGTAGGGTGGTTTGTTTGGTTATGAGGGGAGGTTGTGTGTATGTTTGTGTGTGTGCTGTATGTATGTATTAGTTTTGCGATTTTGAATTTCGCTCTTTCAACCTTTCAGTAATGTGGGGTTTCTAGCTTTTCGTCTCGATATTTTGGGCATCAGGATTCTGTGCATTCGGGATTTTGTAGGAGATCTATATATATATATATATATATATATATATATATATATATATATATATATGAAGAATTCACAACGTAACAATAAAGCATACAAAAGGAATGAGATGGGAATCAACAGCAAACCCAGTATTATATAGCGCTGTCAGCGTATGTCATATCAAGATGGGCAGGAATGAGCAAAGCAGTGCTACTCACACCACAGGCAGGATATTACCAGTGTGAGTAACATTGTTGATCTGCTAAGTCTACTTTACAATCAGAGGGTAGTCCCTGGTGGGACTACCCAAAAATTGATAGAATGTTTGGCCATCCGACCATTACACAAGCAAGGGGACGTATGTTCAAGGACTAAATGGTGGGAGAGCCTGAGAATACATGGGTTGGGACAACATATGTGTAGGGCCCCTAACGCTTGGGAGCGGGCAATGTGTGGAGGTTTGTCATCGCTGCGATAGCAACTGGACAATGGATGGTATGTGTTTATGTTGAACTCGGGTGGGGTGGAGAAACTATGGGTATGAAATTATGGATACAGGCATGTCAGGGTTGGATGGGCTGCTTCTAATTGGACCGCATCGTGGAGGTCAGTGAGTTTGTTATAAGTATATATGCATACACACATGCAGACATCTATATGTAGAAGTACATTCTCTGTAACACATTCATTCCATTTGCAGACATAAATAACATGAATGTGCCCTCACAAACCTTGACAATAGAAAGAATAATAGGTTGTGCATAAGAGGGAAGGGATGAAACTGCTAAAATGCAGAAGTGTGTACAATGTCCGAAGTCAGTGTTGTGCTGAAAAAATCAAATGTGAGGACTTTCTCAGACATGGAATAATTCCTATGATCTGTCTGCTACGGCAACACCAATTACTAAACCAGTCTATTTGTAAATGAAATACAGCAAACATGTACATAATTAGGCTGTCATGTGTAACGTGTGCGTTACCACATAGTCATACTTACTAATTTATTGTAGTGTCATGTTAACGGGAGTAAGGATGTATTGAAGTATAGAGTCTACTCTTGACATAAAGACATGTGTGTCCCATGTGAGAAAACACAAAAATTGTGAATAGTGTCCTTTTGGTCGCTCATGTCACCAATGTATGTGGACTAAAAGTTTGGGAGTTCTGAGGATACATGGAGTGAATGAAATGATGGTATGGGTCTATAGGAGTAGGGAGTGGCCAATGTGTAGTAGTGCGAATACACCGCAAATCCATATGGATAATGGATGACTGCAGTGTTAGTGAGGCTTTGAGGTGGGTATTTGGGGAACAAGGAGTCATCGGTATATGGGTATATATATATGCAATTAAAGCAGCACAGCAATAGTGTATTGGTTAGAGCAACTGCCGGACGAACAGACATTCTCATTCCGAATCCCACTGCATCACATATCATTTACCATCGGTAATCTGTACATGAACATATTTCGACATCTGTCCACTGTATAACC